>NC_091132.1:8964285-9275714 GCF_040183065.1 Periplaneta americana | reverse complement strand
TACGCTTGGCCTTACCAGCCTGTTGTATGACATTGAAGGTTTTTGATCGTCAAACGGGTAAGTCAGACTCAAAAACAGCATAAATTAAGCTTTTAAGGAACACATCAAAATATATAAAGGGGGTAAGCAATTTTTGCAAGAATGTAAAGTGGAACCGATAATATGAAAATATCGAAAAATACACGGTAATTGGCAAAACAGCTGATTCTTGATTCAAAAAAGTATAATGTATTATTCAGATAATGTTGCATCAAGAAATTCACCCCACGATTAAATTATATTTTTATTTAAAAAATTACGACGTTCAGTATCAAGAAATTCGACTCACGATTAAATTGCACTTTTATTTTTAAAAATACAAAGTTCACAAAAATCTAAGAAATACTGAAAAACCCTAAGTCCTTATGTTAGTGAAATGGTCTCATACAATTCGCAATTCTCTCCACTCTACTGCAAAGAGGACACAAGTAGACTTGAGGAGGTAGGTTTCATTAGAATATTAAAATTCATAGTCATATACAAGAAGAATAATAGGAAAAAAATTAGAGGAAATGAAAATAGATTCAGTAATTGAAAAATCTACATGTACGATAACTAAGTTCGACACGTTTCGAGAAATAACAAATCAGATTCCTAGAGTAATCGATTACAAAAAGAAAACTTACTCACGAAAAGAAAGAATGCTGACGTGAATGAAGACAGAACAGACCATACGACGTCTTGCGTGAATTAACGACTATCGAATTGAAATATTGTTTATTTTCTTTGATACTGCAAATTGATACTTACACAGACCTCACTTCCTTTCTATTCCGTGTACTTCGTAAATACTGTATAATTAAATTTTGCAAATGCAAAATGTTAACGCGAAAGGAACTGTACAAATTGGTTGATGACAATGCGAATACTAGGCAGTACTTAGCAGAAACGTCTTAACTTGAGGCTGTGAGCCGAATATCAATTGAGAAAAGAGAAGGCACATATTTCGCATACTGCATGTCACGTACGTCCATTTTCCTTCCAACCAATCAGGTGGCGTATCAACAGACCAATCATCCACCGACTTGTTTACATCAGGAACATTATATGACAAAAATCTCAGACATGGTATAGACTACGTCAGCAGTGTTATGAAATAATGTAACATAATTCCTCTGAATGAAAATGCTATAAAATTTAAATAAACCCCTCTGAAACAAAATGCAACACCACCTTTACTTCACTTTCCTGTAGACTCCGAAGGCAATGTACTTATCTCAATTAAAGGCAAAGCTGTAATAAGATACAACCTAAACATTATATTGGTACCAAAACCAAAAGAATAGGCACAACACATGTGGTATGGTCCTATTGTTTATGTTACATACGTTTAACAACATGTAGGATTCACATTAGGAATAGATTCAGGATCTCAAAATATATTTAAAAGTTCAAATAAATTGGCTTCCAGTTGCTACCCTCCAAGGAAGCGTTCTCGCTGGAATAGTTGCTGCCGTGCTCGCCACTGAGTCCGAAATCCCTGCGTTCAGACTCGACTGAGAGCGAATGAATTTTAATTGTGATACAAACCATGAGCATGGCTTTCTTAGGACGAGAAGGAAAGCTGAAAGATCCGTGTCGCACATTTACTGCACGTAAGAACATCCTTCTCCCTGAATGATAAGGTTCCAGACAAAATTCATCGACGATTTCTCACCCAAAATTATAATCTGGAGGTAGCGTAATGGCTGGCCTAAATTCACATGGGTTTTCCTCTACAAATCATTCATTCCTTACAAATAATTAATTCTAAATAAGTCTTTTCACGCTTCGATAAGAGTCCTTCCATGTCTCACCATGAACCTCTCCTAGCTCTGTCGAATTCGATGACAGTTTTGTTCAACACGTTCTCACTAGACAGACAACTGTAGGGTTCTCAAGCAGTCTGGTGTAAACAATAAATTTAAGATGACTGAGGAGCATGTACCTCAGGTAGGCCTAATGCGTCCTTCACTATCAATTAACTTCTTTGGGGATCTGTTATTCAAAAATGTTACCGGTAATTCAACTAAAATGAAGCGGAGCATTATCGTGCACAAACCAATGCGACGGATTATATCAACTGTTATTTCAGCCAGCAACATTAGCATATTTTCCTCTGAAAATCACAAGCAATCCTATTGTCATTCTGTCAACAGAATATCAAATTATTGTTAGTTATTCTTGTCCATATGTTGCTACTGAATTGTTATTGGTGTCTTGATTCATTCCATAATATTGTGAAAATTCTTTTCACTCAGTCATCAATGTTGTGAAAATTAAGCACACATACCTTCGAATATGCCGCTTCATCGCTAGTACAATTATCCGCACGGACTACGTTGATGATTGATATGGATGCCGTGAAACCCTCCACAATATTACATGTGACACATTCTCAATTCTTGCTATGTGTTAGGTGTAGTAACAAAAAACTGAGGATCCCCTTATTTTAGTCGCTTATTTAACGACGCTGTATCAATTATTAGATTATTTAGCGTCGATGGAATTGATGATAGCAAGATGGTATTTGGCGAGATGAGGAAGAGGATTTGTCATATATTACCTGACAATGACCTTACATTTGGGAAAAACTTCTGAAAACCCAACCAGATAATCAGCCAAAGGGTGAATCGAATTCACACCTGAGCGCAACTATGGAAAAACAGGTAAATGCGCTATCGCCTGAGCTACGCCGACGGCTTTGGATCCGTTCGTAAAATTTAACTTTACTTAATTTCACTTCACTTACATCTGAAAGTTCCTCCCAAGCCGTTGGTCTATTCTTCACATTCGGCAGGAGGCAATTAGAAAATATTTCCACATACAGACATTTTTTCAGCTCTCTTGCATAAGATGAATATCCGCTATTTCTCAATTTGAATACGGTACGCGTCCATGTCATGAGCTTCAGCAATACGTATTAGCCTTGTCAAGAGAATTGAGAACTATTTTGGACCTAGATTCATTTTTCTTATTTTCAGGCTCTAAATTCGTCCATTAAGTGGATCCAACACGTTATGCAACACTCTGGACTTATTTAAACAAGCCGCTGTACAGCATACTCAAGTTTTAGACACGCAACTTTAATGCTGCGCACATGCCACGATCGTGGGCTTGATCTCGAACTGGACAAGAATGTTTGCCCTTCGATTTATTAGGCGACGGCCTGATGTCGTGCTAATTTCACATGAAGAAGTCCCACGAAGAATAGATTAAAAGAAGGTCCCAAAATGAGATTAGAATAAACTATGCAGGAAATATTAAATTCCTTCATAGATATATATGCTAGTTCTGGATTATTGTTGATTTAAATCTATAATTATGAAGGTTTTTAATTATACCTACAAAACGTTTGGCAGTATGAGATTATTTTGTTAATATGTAAATGTTAAATGCACTATAATTTTAGATTGTATTGCTTATTTACATGTCACGTACATTGGTGATCCAATTAATGGGATGCACTACTGAGTTCTGGTCAATTTTGGAACTTTTCTTCATTTTTGAAAATATGGTGCTAAAAATACGTTTTCTTGAGGAATATTGTATTGAAGATTTCATTAAACTATCTTTATTATAAGTTACAAATTCAGTTTATCCCTGTAAATGGTTATTATATTCAGAACGCATATTTCAAACTTTTAAAGTAGTTTTGCAACAATTTCAAGTTTCTTACATTTTAACTTACTACAAACAAGATCTCTCCTAAATGGCTACACGTAGGGTAATGAAATTTTGCACACATATTCACAACAGGTATCTGCATTTCTGTCGGACAAAAAAGTTGAAAATACAAAGTTAATAATAAAATAATATGTTCAAATTATCTTTTAACTAATGAACTATATTGTCCAGGGAGAAACTAATGTTTCATTTTAAACTTTTATGAAATTGATTACATCTATGTGAGGCCTAGATAAATGTTTACTAAAAATATAAATTATTTTAAAATAAAAGTAAATATTTTTTCTGTGCACATTTTTGAACATAAAATTGTGCACATGTACTCGTACAGTACTTCAGCAGTATCTAACTTACGTAAAATTTTCAAGAAGATATAATGTAAACTGTATAAAATATTCAGTTACATCCTCATACTGAGTTTGTCTCCGGCAAGAATATTTCGAGTAATTCCAAACTGTGTGTGTGCGTGCGTGCGTTTGTATGTGTGTGTTTTCATACGTGGAGCAGCGGTCGTTACCGGTACACAGTGTCTTTACAGCCTGTTTAGCTGGAAGATGCACTCTACCTGTATTTTATTCAAGAGATGTGTTCGCAAAATTCAGGATAATGGTATTTCATCACCATCTTTATTTATTTCAAGAAATGAGACCTTCGACTTATTCTGCCGTCACTATTACGAAGATTCTGAAGCGACAACACACTTTACAAGCAGTGCAACTCGCTGGGCATACAACAAGACCGAGGACATAACTACAGTTCCTATTACATGAAGAGGAAGACGGTAGAATGAGGCATTTTAAACAACGTATTGAACAGCAACTAATTCCCTATGAATAACTTAAGTTGAATGTAAGTCAATTTAAGAAAATAATAACGGATAGATTGTCGACGAAAACTTTAAATTATAGACCTAGGTGAACATGAAAGTATAGTTGTGAAGAAATTTCAAAGAAAAATATTCACTACGCCCCAACTAATCCCTATTTTAAATAATGATTGCCATTGATGATAATGATTGTGATTGATGTTGACAGTGAGTAGATTCCTTCGATAATCATGATTTCGTTCCCTATTCCCACTTGCACGTCCAGGACTATGAACTCCTGCAAAGCGAGGATATTTTTACTGGCACCGTACTATGTTAAAACGATCTTGCTTTCTCGAGTGACGCCGGGTAGTTTCGGCAACTCTTCTGACACAACTTCCTCGCGTGCTGCGTAACTTATTTCTTTACAGGCGGAAGTCTAGCACATTTAAATACAATATGTTATCAAATGCGAATAAATATCAGTGAAACTAGCTTATCAGAAAAAGAAAAAACTTCACGAAACAAATATTCGCATATGTAAGAGTTTATCAGTTCCTCTACAATTATACATATTAACCAATTCTTATCAAATTCTACATTCAAATAAAGTCCAGTCCCCAAAATAGGAACATAATAATTAAAACCGCAATGAAATGAAGTCGCAAAGTAAGAAATACCCTACTCTGACCATAAAGCCTAGAGAAATTCATGCAATACCAATGTCCCAACTTCTTTTGCATTGTTCATTATTATCAAGATGAATAAATTCCCCTTTCAGATAGACAAAACTGTAGTCAACTCACTTGCATGAAGACTTCTTACGAAAAAAAAAAAAAAAAAACCTGGCTCAGGTTCTTAACATTGTGCTCAAATAACTACTTTAAACTTTATGAAAGAATCGTGACTATACTTGACCTTTAGAGGAAAATATTCTGTAAGAATTAAACTAGTAATCAACAATAAAAGAGTGAAACAAGCAACCGATTTCGATCTTCTATCCATAAAAATCTAGCAATCCATAAGAAAATGCCAAGTTAAAAATCACTAAATGTTAACATCACCTGGATATACAGAAATTTACAAAAATATTATGGATACTCTGATATAATCGAAAATATAACCAGTAACATTTAACGTTGATAAATGAAGAAGCAATTGGCAACATACAAGTATGAGTTTTTAGGCCAGTCCTGCACAAGGTTTGCGCTCTCCGAGGAGCGGAATGCAGATATTAGCTGCGCTCTGTATAAAGGTGGATTGGAAGAAGGGGTCATCTCGTACAAAATGTACACAAGGTATTCATGAAATGAATTCCCGTTCAGTGTTTACAAAACTATCTTGCACTATTATTAATTAATAAACAAATATTTATTTTACAGAAATAATAGAAATTCTATAGCTACTTAAATGTACAATATCATTTTGTTATATTTTTATTTATCAGTACATGAAAATGAGGTTTTATGCTGTTGGCAGCTGAAAGGAACAGTAGCCTACCGATCGTAAGGAAACATTAGTTACAGATGTTCGATGTCTGCCTTTATTAAAGTTGATTATAGAAAACTGTTGCTCACAAATATAAATGTTGAGCCAAACATAGTAATCATTTTCACAGCCAGCCTGTGTAGTCGTGGATATTATTGCTAATGTTTAGTCTTGTAAAACTCAACCAGGCTAGTAGTAGACTATTATTCAAACGATCTTTAGCCCTTAGGTCATATTGAAGATCAATAAGTTCGAAAATCGTTAAATGTTAAATGTTATGTTCCGTCTTTCAGATTCCTCCATACTGTACTGTAGCAGTAGGTAAGCAACGTGAAACAGTTACTGAGAATAGGCCTACACACTGCACTCCACTAGATAACTGAGTGGTCGTTTCCCTCTCCTCTACCTACAGCAAGTCTATGTCATTGTAACGTATCTTCCTCTCCGTTTCGGCGAGCGGTAAACACCGCTCTCCCGCTCCGAAGGAGCGCGCGCGCTCGTTGAGCGCTGTTTGTGCAGGCCTGTTTTAGGCTTTTACGGTGATTATATTCAGAAGTAGAATTTCGCATATAAGTTATCACTTGTCCTGGAACTTAACATCTCTATCGTCTCCGAAGTGCATACCAGTACATGTCCCGTCATTAGGGCAAAAAGGCACGACTTGAAGAGCCACGTATGTTGGGCCCGTTACGTTTAACTACACTAAACAACTGAGCCCGGTAGAATGAAAACTCTTCTGGGCGGACCTTTTTGCCATGATGAAGGAACATCTGCGTAGTTCCGAAATTTTGGAAATGTTAGTTCCAAGATATTGTATAGGTATACCTGAAAGTCTACTGATGAATTGGCAACATGTTCTTCACATGCAGAGAGCAGATCGAAAATCAACAACCAAGGAGTAAAATATCTTTGAAGAGATACTAAAAATCCGGGAAACAGACCACCAGATCTAATACTTACTTACTGGCTTTTAAGGAACCCGGAGGTTCATTGCCGCCCTCACATAAGCCCGCCATTGATCCCTATCCTGAGCAAGATTAATCCAGTCTCTACCATCATATCCTACCTCCCTCAAATCCATTTTAATATTATCTTCCCATCTACGTCTCGGCCTCCCAAAAGGTCTTTTGCCCTCCGGCCTCCCAACTAACACTCTATATGCATTTCTAGATTCACCCATACGTGCTACATGTCCTGCCCGTCTCAAACGTCTGGATTTTATGGTCCTAATTATGTCAGGTGAAGTATACAATGCGTGCAGCTCTGTGTTGTGTAACTTTCTCCATTCTCCTGTAACTTCATCCATCTTAGCCCCAAATATTTTCCTAAGAACCTTATTCTCAATAAGTTCTAGAGTTATGATGATGATGATGATGATAATGATGATAATAATAATAATAATAATAATAATAATAATAATAATAATTTATGTGCAGATTCATCAAAAGAACATTCGTAGAAAGAAACCAGGTAATAAGCCTAAGAGGAAATATAATCCACGACAGAACGCAGTTCCGGATCTGAAGGCAAGTGCCTACCGCCTGAACTAGGCCGGTGGCCAATCTCTGTTTATTGTTTAAATAAAATCATATAGGCCTATAAATAAATCATCCTGCGCTGTGACAACGCAGTGCGATACCAAATTCCTTTACTATGATAATTGTATTTGTAGTTAGTAATATTGAAATATATACAGGAAGCGCGCGGTAGCGTCGTGGTTAAAGCTGCGAGCCAGAAGATCGTGGCTTCGATTCTCGATGAGGTCTTGGATTTTCTCCATTGATCTAATCCTTCCAGTTACTCTGTGACCTTAGGTTTATCCAGCCTCTATCAGAAATGAGTACCAGGAGCATTTCAGGCAGTGTGCACGTAAGACTGACATCCATACTGTCATTAATGCCGATTGTCTATAAAGGTAGGAGCCTTAACGTCCCGCCATCCTCTGGGTCGATTTGGCCTGTAATGGGGTTGGCTTTGCCTTTCATAATAGGTATAATTATACGAAACAGTTAATTTCATTGTTATAGACTGCAAATAGAAGAAATGCCTTCTTTCTCAAGACACCTTCAGGAAAGGCATTAGCACAGTTGATGGAAAGTGAGAAATCAACCACATCTCTGGCGCAGAGTAACACAGAAATCGCTCTATAATTGTGAGGTGTTTTCAAGAACTCTGTAAGTGAAAAATATTTACAAGCACAGAGACACTTTAATCATATGGGCAGCGTGTGCTCACCACTTAAGATAAAAGTGTACAAAAACACGATATACAGATTCTATCCCTGTGGGAGGAAATAAATCTACACTTTCTGCCAGGACACGAACCTGATTTGTAGGTAGCAGTGGTATGGATTGTGTTACATCTATTACTAGATATTCAAGTAAAAGATCCGGGAGAATATCGCTGTCAACGATGAAGCCTGGAGAGACAATTTTTTTTATTGAGAAGCGAGATGAATGTGCAAAAAAAAAAAAAACGAGATTGCATACTTTGAAACGTTGCGTTGAATGACGGAACAGACGAGGACTCAATAACCAGGCATCGACAACGACTGGAGGCTCGAATTCCTAGAATAAAAACAGAAACACATGCACCAAAACGTGTTGTCAGATCGGCTAAACAAACTTACTTTCAGATCTTAAACAAATTCAAGTAAAATTTACATTCCAATGCCAACAGCTTTTAAAATTATTTCTCTTTCACTACCAAAAGTCATATTTTCTTCCTTTTTCTTTTCATCTTTTTTCTTCCTTCCTTTCTTTTTTATTCTTGCCTCTTTTCTTTATGTGACTTCTCGATCTTATATGATTGCGTCAATACACTTCGTAAACTCAGAGTTATTAGCACCCAGACGATATGGTAAGGGAAGTTAGCATCCCGTGCTTTTATATAGGCTATAAAATGATCTGGAAAACGAAGAGAGAATAGAAGTATTCCGAGCAAATCTGTTTCAATATCGTAATAATCGATGTACTCAGCGTACTTCAATTTTTAATATGAGCCGTTCAGAGCAGAAGTGGCGTAAGTCAAAATTGGGTAATGAGGTTTAAAGTAAAAATTCTGTAAAATACAGCGCAAAGTAGCAATTAATATAATCTTCATGCCATCAACTGACTACTAACAGTTTAAATAAATTGAATATTAATTGCTACTTTACGCTGTATTTTACAGAACGTTTACTTTAATCCTCATTACCCATTTTTGACTTACACCACTTTTGCTCTCAATGGCTCATATGTTGAATGGATTCGAATTACGCGCCGGCAATTGTGGCACGAAACTCTAATTCGCATTGTACTCTTATAACAGTTATAACATTCGCCAACGGATGGTTATTAAGTAAGAATCACAAAATTACAGTTTGCTTTACCGAGAAGGCAATTTCTCCTATTCTTCTCCCGCGTCGATTGCCGACCCATAGGAATTCACTGAACTGTGAAGCAGTTCTGTTTCCTTTAATTCAATTTTAATTTTTTTTAAGTGTCTGAAATTAGAATAAGTTTAATAATTTGACCCCGTGAATAACTTTAATAATACAAAATGTTACTTCTCTTCGGATACGCTTCACGAAATAGACATAAAGTTTGTTTACTGCGATAAATCTTTACGCTACATCTCTCCATCTCTTTTTGTCTCATCTCATGTTCTCTTATACTAGATCGATGTTACTTTTTGGCAATTCTCCATATCGCATTCTACCGAAGTGCTCCGATCAACTGCTGCAATATTCTTGTATTTTATCACTAGTGGAATATATTTGAGCTTTTACTTGTATATTCATTTTGATACGGTCTAAAGTCTTAATTCCCAGTACAAGGTTCAGTATAGCTATTTCCTCTTATTTATCTTCTCGTAAATGTATTTTAAAGCTATGAAATGCATATATTTCTTTATTTACATTATGTTGTTCCATTTTCAGTTTTTTCGCGCGTACATAGATAATTAAACTGTGTTACGTCTTTCATAAATACTCTATTGTTTACAAATATTTTTGGTATTTTTTTTTTCAAACAATAAAATATCTGTTTTTTTTTTCTTAATTTACATTGTGAAACCATAATGTTCATGTAAATTTTAAATGGCAGGCCTAAATAGAATTCTGTAAATCATATTAGTTTTTTTTCCATGATCATTTTTTCACAGTTGTATAGCTAATATATTTTAAAATTCGGTCTTTTTTAACTTATCCCTCAATGAATAACCGTTTTACACTTCTGGAACACATCTACATATTTACAGTCGTATTTTTCTCGATCATAGGCTACTGACATTGTAGATACATCTTCTAAGTAGACTGTAACAACAGAATCTGGTTTGTTTACAACCCTAAAAATTAACATTACAGGTAACGCTTATAACCTATCATGTGCGATATGTAAAACAGAAACACTCTCCCCTAGCATCTTACGCAAATCCTCTTAAAACATTAATTATTTAACAAACAGATTAACATTTTATATTGTGCTTTCTAATATAACATCAAGGGATTTATCTACTAACGTTGCAAATCAGTGCAGTCTAAATTACCTCTGATCACAAAACTTCCATCTACATACGTTTTCGAAAGCAAAACCCACATCTTCAACATTGTCTATAATTTATTTGTACAATTCGTCTCGCCAACATGCACCACATACTCCAAATATAAGAGCAACTTTTCTTAATAGGTATTTATCATCAGGCGCATTTTGGAAAAACTGGTTTATCTAACTTCTTTCTAATATTTTTTTACTTTTTTGGACGGAAACCAACAGACTGTTTAAAAACGCTCTAAGTTTCTTTTCGTATTTATTAATATCCATATTATCGTTAATCATAAGAGTAGATTTTACTATTGAATACTCAGATCAAAGAGTAGACTTGAACTGCTTAGACTTCTCATAAAAATAAGCTAATACTGTATTTTCTGTAATCTTCAGTTTTTACATACACACACCAATCTTTAGATTTTATGTAACGCGTTATAAATTTTCCTTAATGTTTCTGGTTGAATGTCTAATGTAAAATGTTTCACATCTTCTGTTATTTCAGGTGGTGTAGTATACACATCTTCATTCCATCTATTATGAAAGCTAATACTGTTATGCAGGATCAAAATGGCGACTACAGTAACAATGTCTACTGATTTTTTTTCATAATGTGTTAACTACTCGTCAGAAACCCAAACTCGCCTCCCTCGATCATCTAAAAGGAACTGAATATTTTACCAACACATTTCTACTTATTTTCATAGTTTTTAGCAAAATACACAAACGTAGATAAAATACTGTATACAATTAGTTACAAAAGGAACTTCATTTACTCGTGGGTTTTGGAACACTCCCTGCGATCGTGTTTTAAATTAACCCCTCGTTAATAAAGCTGCACTTTTGTAACTATAGCAGTTGTATAATATATTATATTTGCACAAATATAATATCGTCCACAAAAGATAACATACGTTAGGCCCATATTATTGTTAAATGCTTAAAACATAATATTGAAAATAAAAAGAAACTCGACTGCATTATTTTCCTTTTCTAACTTCTCTTGGATTATCTTACTTTTCACTTTAACGTAATATACTAAAAATATTCAAATTGTACAGATCCGGAAACAAAATTTGGTTCATCTGAATTTTCCAAGTTCCAATTATACTGCGCATGCTCAGTAATCATGTTTCTAGGTCCGTACTAGGAGCTCATCTAAAATCTTTATTTTTTACTATTTTTACATTTTAGATGTTCCTATGTTTATTATTTTAGAATTAGTGTATAATATAAACTTCTAACTATGTTTTAAGTGTTGTACACAGCCTCGTTTTTTTTAATTTGTTTCAAAATAGGCCTATATTTCTATTCACATTGTCGAAAACTTTTCTAAACCACTAAATGTAGAATTTCTACTAAGATTAATTATAAAATGGCATTGTTGCTTATTTCCTCCAATATCTTACATATGAAATGTTATGACGGTAGGCATCTTTAATCTTTCAATTCCTCTCATGATTAGTGAATTAGCATCCAATACTGAGGTTCATTAAAATTACAGAACAAGAACCAGCACTCTTTCCATAACATAAAATTTAGATAATTTAAAATTCCAAAACTATATAGCTAAACTGCCTAGTAAGAAAATCAAGCTCAATGACAGGTCTAAATTTTGCAATAGTTGGTTTTCTGGACTATCAAGGAATTAAATCTGGATTATGTAGAAATTAATTCAAAGTGTTCTATCCAAGAGCAGGTCTTTCACCCAGCTATTTCCAATCTTTCCTATTTTCTTCCTTCCTCTTTGTCTCCGCATATGATCCATATAGTCTTTAAAACTATTATATATATTTTTAGACTTCTCTCAAATTTTAGCTAAGACACATTCTTTGTCGATATGTGGACCTAAGATACATACTGTCTGTGAAAACTGCAACACCATGAGAACTGAATCAAATTTATTTTACATATTACTAATATTGATGTACATAAATGATTAACGTTTCAGACCTACACATGAATACATATCAGTGCATCAGTATTTTGTGAAACCTCCACGAGCTGCAATCAGAGCTGCTGTACGTCGTGGCATTGAGTCAGAGAGACTTTGGATCTCTTCCTGGGGAATGGCCTGCGAGGCTGCTTGTATACGTGCCTACAGTTAATTGCAGCTGGCTGCTGAAGGTTATTGACGGACTACCAACCATAACCCACACATGTTCAATAGGCGATATGTCTGGCGAACGAACAGGCCACTGAAGAAGCTGCATGTGCTGTACGTTGAAGAGACCTTTAACATTCTTGGCAACATGTGGTCGAGCATTGTCTTACTGGAATATAGCATCAAGAGTGCGCTGAAGAAAGAGTATGACTTCTGCCTCTACAATGTCCTCGATGTACCGGTTATTGTTGAGTCTACCCTCAATACCCAGCAGCCGAGATCATGAATGATACCCAGTGGCGCCCCACACTATCACTCCTGGCGTTTGGCCAGTATGACACTGGACAATGCAGTCTGCATGATACCACTGACCACGGTATCGTCTAATGCGTATACGACTTTCATTGTAGTCCAAGTTGAAACATGATTCGTCCGAAAACATCACGTGTTGCCAATCTGCACGCCACTCTGTGTGTTCACATGCCCACTGTAGCCTGAGACGTCGATGATCTAGGGCATACATGGGCATAATTTTCGGTTACGTGAGGCACTCGATTTGAAATAGTTTTTTTACTAGGAGAGGAGACTGCAGAGTAGGATGGGAAATATAAACTGCTGTGACCTGCGTCACCTTATCGTAATCGCTAAGGCGGTCAGTGGCGAATTATTAGGAAAGCGCTTGGTTAACGTGAGAGACTCTAAAACTTTTATTTAATTTGGCAAATTAATTCGGCAGCTTTAATCATAAACCTCTCTACTATTTCTCCATCACTGAATTGATTTAAATCACAGGTGAGAAATTGCGTAACTAGCCAATAATATTCCATCACATTGTTTACGTTTATTTTCTTGAATATTCTGGCGTTTCTCAAGATTACTTAATAGATTTGCACGTTCTCGACCTAAAATAATTTCAAAAAATCATATTTCGTTTTCTACGCACATTTGATATTTTTTTTTATAAATTTCTTTTGAAAATAATACGTACAAACAACATTTAATTCCTCGTACCTTTTAATGCAGCGTGTTTAAGGTATAATGTCGTATTTAGTATACTATGCAAATGTTCAGATCATAAATTTTCTTCGGAATAGTACGAAAAATAACATTTAATTTGTCTTACCTTCTAATTCACCATGTTCTTTATGACATAAGGAGTAATGTCGTTCTATATTAAATGTATTAATGCCTAATAGGATTTTCGAGCATAACATACATCGTATGTTCTCCCCTTCAAACAGCAAAAAAACTCTTCCTCCCATTTCTCATGAAATAATCGTTTTCTAACGCGTACACACTGCTTTCATAATGCCATTATGCCACCACTGATATTGCTTATGAAATTGATATGGAACCTGCCCACGCCTAGGAGCTACGTGAGGGAGGAACGGGGACTGTGAAGATGATGTCACTCAGAGCGATAAGCCCTGTGAAGGTCAGTGAGGCACGATGCCCATCTCTGATCTAGGGTCAAGGCAATCCATCTCAAAGGAGTGCGTGCAATCAGCCTTCTATGAAGCAGATGTCGTCGAACAGTGGAAGCAGACAATGCTACACCTATTACAGTGCTCCGCCGTTGTGTTAACACTTGTGATGAAGCTAAACGATCCGTCACTACCATGCGGACGAGATGTCTGTCATCCCGTGGTGTCGCCACAGATCGTGATCCACTGTCAGATTTTCGATGTGTCAGATTCTCTTCGGTCCACTGCTTTCACATTCGCATCACTGTAGTGGCATGATGTTCCATACCGAGCAATAATATCGCGATACGAAAATCCACCTTCACGCAAGCCAATCATTCGTCCCCGTTCAAACTTTTAGCACGACGAGGCATAGTGACTCTTACAGGAAGGTTTACTGCCTGTTGACTCTAATACACTCCTCGTGTGGCTCCACAACAGCCCTCTATTTATGCGCCAACCACGACAGTTCAGAGGGCACTGCTGGGTTCAGGGATGCAAAATCATTTTGAAATTCTAATCACTTGCTTGTCATACCCTGCGTTATATTTAGTATAATTTTCACATGCCTCTACGTTCCTTCATGGTGTTGCACTTTTTACAGACAGTAGTGTATATTCCTGTCTGGTAATTAAAGTTTACATATAACCATGTGAAGTTAGATGATATAGGCCTAGATGTAAAGCCTTTCTATGACAAAGCTAATAACGCTTAATACTCGTAGAGGTATCATAAGAAGTAATTTGAGAATAGGAATTTACGTTGAGAAGCACATCAGTCGCTACTTTTAACTCAACATACTTTTGTACTGAAGTAAAGGAAGTGAAGGAAAAATACTCTCGAATATAAATAGAAATACTACTTCTCAGGTAATGTTATTTGCGGACGACTGTATATAGACAAATTAATGATGAATCCAATATCGCTGTCTTACAAAACGATCTTAACGTTACTGAAACCTGGACGACAGAAAATAAAATTAAAATCAATGTGAGTAAAAGTAAATCAATATCCTTCTGTCTCAGATATCAGCTGAATGATACTCGGTGCCACAAGTGAACACTTGTAAATACCTAGGTATATATCTAAGTAACAAACTGTGTTGGTAGGAACAAGTCACTAATACCACAAGGAAAGCACTACATTTCTCTACGCGTATTCTTAAGAAATCTAACCGAAGGTCAAAAGAATTAGCGTACAAAACCCTTGATCGCCCAATTATGGAATATGGAGCAGTAGGTTGGGATCCATACAGACAAAACCAAATCGATTCAATTGAGAAGGTTCAACGCAGAGCAGCAAAACATGTCAAAATGGGAAAGGGACGTGACGAAGAGATACTAAAAGACTTAGGGTGGAAATTTCTCAAATCAAGGCGACGGAAAACCAGACTGACCGCATTGTTTAAAGCACAAATGGGACACAAAGAATGGACCGACATCAATGCTAGATTAGTAACACCATCATACTTAGGCAGGGCTGATCATATTAGGAAGTTTAAATGCAGAAAACAAAGAATGGACGAGGCAAAATTTTCCTTTGTTAATCGCACAATAGTAGAATGGAACAGCTTACCTACGGCAGTCTTTGAGGGTGGTCCTCTCAAAATCAATACATTTAAAGAAAGATTGAGAAGATTAGACTGAAAATGTAATTGTAGGTACAGTGTAATTATCTAAGTTGTGTCATGTAATTAATTAAGTTGATATGTAATTAATTAAGGTGATATGTAATTAAGTTGATATGTAATTAATTAAGGTGATATGTAATTACTTAAGTTGGTAATAGTTGGGTTTAATAGAAGTACTTATAAGTTAGGTTTACTTTTGCTTATTGTAGGCGTTATTATAGCATAGTTTTTATTTATAGTCCTAGGTTTATTGCATCTATTTATTTATAGTTAGAATTAAATTTACGTTTATTTTATTTTTATTGTTGTAATTATTGTAAATGTTATTAATATAATTATTGTAATGTTATTATTGTATACGTATTATATATCACTGCCACTGGGTGTATACCAAATTGTAGTGTTAATACATACATACATACATACATACATACATACATACATACATACATACATACATACATACATACATACATACATACATACATACATACATACATACGAACACAAATTTGAATGGCTATCACAGCTATCATATAAGTAAATTTCATGAGCAGAGCCGCAATAAATTTTAATACCCAAGACTAGACTGGCAAGAAAGTTATATGTACCGTTTTGCAGCTAAGTATGTACAGTATATTCTGTGGTTAGTGATTTATGCAATCGTACCGGTGTTGGGAGAGTTATTACCGATCTGTCAGATAGGCATCCCACAATGTATGCTTGCAACACATTTGACTGGCAGGATATTTCGGTGACAACTGTTACGGGCCTAACTCTCACCGAAGTTTTAGAGTAGTTACGTAGGTTTACTTAAATTACTTATTATTCTCTCTATCAGACTTAAAAATGTATTTTGTGTCATTCAAATACCTCGTATAAACTCAGAAAATGAAAACTACATATTAGTAGTCATATTAACCAAATTTCTATAGGAACTATTTTTCCCTTGAAATATTTTCTCAAATATCGCAACCATTTTAGTTATACATCTTGATTACACAACTTTTAACACTGTATCACTTCGGAATATGTATGTACAGTATATGTACTTTAGTTACTTTTTCCAAGGGAAGTATTTCTCCCACGAGTTGTCAGTGTTCATGTGCTACGTGTGTTGGGTAGTGCGATAATTCTTCACACGTTCCACAGACAAAAAAAGAAGTTGAGACTGCGAAGTTTAACTGAGCGAGAACGAAGTCTTTCAATTTGTTAAATTCGAAATAAAGTCAGCTATTCGTTTGCGTATCTGTGAATATCACCACACAGAGCGACGGACTGAAAGGTGGATCAAGATAAATCACTCTAGTTTGTGTAGTCTACGACGTATGGGCACTGAGAGGCTTCAGCACATGGCACGCCAGGCATATCACACTCTTAAGATAAGTATTTATCAGACTTCGAGTTCATCAGACCTCCGACGACGTAACAGATTCACTTCACACCAGCAAAATTAGAGTGACGTCATCAACTGCTTGTGAATGTGTGTACGTTTCGTTTTTCTACTAGATCGAATGGATTAAAAGACTTTCCTTTCTTCGTGCTTCAACTCCAGCTCAAATTTAATTCTCCGACTCTTTATCCAGCAACACTGCCGACGTCATGATTCCGAGATATGAATTTAAAATCAGTCTTCAGTTTTGCTACTGTTCTTAGGATAGTAGATTTGCTTGATGTTCTTATATAATCGGCTCTCAGTATATTATATTCCTCCACTGTTTTATCCTGTGTGCAGGCCTTCCACGAAGATGTTTCGAATAAGTGATATGTTACCTCTCTCCATTGTGGCAAATGAATTAGTCATAAACAGAAAAAACGCAACACTATGTAAACAACGCACTTGTATTAGTTTGCCTCTCAGACAAAACTCTGTATGCATTGTAATATAAGAGTAACGCTAACATGGAGCAGCACTGAATGGAACTACACTTATATTACTTTTTCTCTGAACAGAAGTGACGTTAAAGGTTTAGAATATACACTTACCTCATTTTTAAAAAAAAATGTCACTTGTATCACTTTGCTTCTGAGTGCCTCAATTATAAGTTATGTTTACTATATTTAACTTATATTCCTAAATTCGCAATCATACATTATAATTAAGCATAATGTCATGTATGATACCCCAGACATTCAATTTGTCTGTATTTTAATACTACAATTGAGTACTGAATTATTGTATTTACCTACTACTTAAGAGACGAAGTAACACAATTGTACGTACACTAATTTCATAGGAGTGGTATGGTAAATGTTTTGTCTAAAATTAAGGAAGGTAGATATGCTAAATGGCGGCTGGGTAGCTCAGTTGGTAGAGCAGCTGGCTACGGACTGGAAGGTCCGGGGTTCGATCCCAGGTGGTGACAGGATTTTTTTTCTCGTTGCCAAACTTTCAGAACGGCCCCGAGGATCACTCAGCCTCCTATAAAATTGAGTACCGGGTCTTTCCCGGGGGTAAAAGGCGGTCAGAGCGTGGTGCCGACCACACCACCTCATTCTAGTGCCGAGGTCATGGAAAGCATGGGGCTCTACCTCCATGCCCCCCAAGTGCCTTCATGGCATGTTACGGGGATACCTTTACCTTTTTACTGTTTTACCCGCTCGGGGCATCCGACTTTCTTATGTCTCTTCTGCAGAAGACAAGTTTCAAGAAGAAATGTTGTTCCGGATGTAACTCTAAACAATATTAGTAATGCATTTCTCCGATTCATAGCCGCCGACTTCTTTGAAATAATGGGCGTGGGGAGGGGGGCAGAACTGTGCACAAAAGTCCGAGAAAACTTTAACTGTTGTTTCTAAAAAAAAATCCTTATATATTTTACAGAAAATAACACCGTTTGATTTTTCATTCAAATCGCTTAACCTAAGGTGGTTGAAGGCTACGGCCATTATGCGCTACCATTTCCCGTACACTACTTTGCTCGTTAATCCTTGCAGCAATGGTAAATAAGAGCTATTAGTGCAGCTGCTACTACTACAACCCATTTTATCACTGTTTCTGTTCACTGGAGTTTTATTTTGGACAGTTTTCTTCCTTAAGAATTTATCCATTGTCAATAGTTACATCGCATAGTTGATATATTTGAACTGAACTAAATAAAGTGGATCACAGACAAAGAAGTGGCGTTACCATTGCATCGTGCGTGGAGATTCATCAATCTCAAAGCTGGAGGAGAGAATGAGAGGAGTCACTAGCGTGGTCATTGCCACAGCGTACCCTCTCCATGGATTTGAAATAACCATTTTTGGCTTAAGTCTTAGTTACTTAAGACCTAGTTTCTATTTCAAACAATTTAATTCCTTTTTTAACACGAGGAATCTCTTCGAATTATTTAGAAAGACGAGGCCCCTCTATTAATTTTATTTGGGGGGGGGGGGCGACGTCCCTGGCTTTATAAACTGTGGGGGCATAAAGTGCCTTTCCCCCTTCCAAAGTCGGCGGCTACGTGTTTCAGAATTTCGTTCATAAAATTCCTTTTAATAATGTCATCTATTAAACTGAAATTATTAATTTCATTCACGATCTCTTGCTTTTTAGCTCTTAAAACTATTACTGAGATATTTCATTGCAACAATTTGTTCTAATCTAAAGTGTTTTAAGTCCATCTCAAATGTCTTAAATTTAAATATTTTTATATCTCGAATGTACACGGTGATTAAATAAGTCCATACTTACTGAATTTATTTCTGGGGTCATTTTGGGTAAAAATACTTTCATGTAAATATGGATATGATTTCCATTAATTATTGTATTACTTACTTACTTATAAATGGCTTTTAAGGAGCCCTCACATAAGCCCGCTATCGATCCCTATCGTGTGCAAGATTAATCCAGTCTCTAAATTATCATCATATCCCACCTCCCTCAAATCAATTTTAATATTATTCTCCCATCTACGTCTCGGCCTCCCCAAAAGTCTTTTTCCCTCTGACCTCCCAACTAACACACTAGCCTATATGCATTTCTGGATTCGCCCATACGTGCTACATGCCCTGCCCATCTCAAACGTCTGGATTTAATGTTCCTAATTATGTCAGCTTTGCTGTGGTCGTGCCAGAGAATCAATCCCATTCTGAGGCTTATTGTATGAATTCGTAACAAGTTGTTTTTTACGATGATGGGTTGTTAGCCCTTCGCCCAACCCCTAAGCTGGAGGACCACCCCTTATCGGCTGTCCACGACTGCTTATTCAATATATTCGCAGCTACCCTCCATATCTGGAGGCCATTTCCTCCATCCGCAACCTGAGGACGCGCCATGCCGTGGTGATAGGGACCCACAATACATGGAATTCGAATATTAAGAAAATAATTAGTAATACAAAACTAAAAAAATACCAGAATAAATTCCTGCGAAATATGTAGCCTATTACTCCATCAAGTTATGTGCGTGCTTATACTGAACGTCTGTAATTGTTTGTGTATTTTTGTCTGAAAAAAAATTCTTAACACTTTTACCACAGAACATAAAAGGAGCCGACACAGGAAACTTTTGTTTTATGGGGCTGCGCTTTTTCTCATGTTAAATAAAATCTTTGTTATCAGCAGAGTTCTAGTCGGAGCTCAGTTTACATCGTGACATAACCAATATTCCCTATAAGAGGCAAGGGTAACTCAGTGCTCTTGCTCGGACAGCAGGAATATTGACAACGTCGCTAAAATCATTTTGTGAAAATTCCCTGTCGATACAGTAAACGGAACGTTGTTTATAACTACATAATTATGTAAACAAGTGCAGAAGCCTCATGTCTCTACCTCAAAAACCTGGAATCAAATCCCATCAAGTCGCAAGATGATTTCCGGCAAGTTTTCGCGGAGGTTCTCCATTTCTTGTGATCCCCAGTTATCCAATATCATGTTAATCCCTCGCTTCATGAAGTGCCCAGTCCTGTCTGCTACCACAAGTTACGATAGCTGTTATTGTTAAGGTTCTTACTTCCCACGTGCCTTGGTTTTATTTTAACTATTTCAATGCCAGTTTAAAAGTTTTCTTTAAAAACATTTTAGTTCTTGTATTGAGCAATTGCCCTCGTTGTTAACATGTCAGGCACTGGTTGCGAGGTTCGCGGGTGATGGGTTTTAACCTCGTCTGTCCTTCGGTATCATATGTGATAGCTTAGAAATTTATTCACGTCATCCATTATGCGCTTATATAGGTCCGCAGCCTGAGGTATCTTATTCTCTACCATCTGCGCTTTCTGGTTATCATTCGAGTTTCTTCTATTTTCTTGTCACTAGATGCCTCCAGTTGATTGAATTCATCATTCCGTCTAGTCAGCAGCTTGGCTGAGAAAAGCAAATATAATTGCCGATGTGTTATATGTTAAATTAAATAATATTAACTGTTGATACATTCTTACACATTACCTATTCACGTAGGCCTAATAATAATAATTGTGTTCTCATACAGGCGTACAACACTACTGGTATCATTGGCGATACCTTTGGTCACTAGCATGACTTTTCATAAATCACATTACTATAGTTTTCTATAATAAGTAGAATAAATACTATTGTATAATTGTGCTCACATCATTTTCACATATTCAAAATATTCTTTACAATATAATACGCTTCACTAAAAAGTGATACTGATATGAAGACAGAAGGTAGGGGTAGTTACGAGCAAGTGGTGAGAAATGACGACAAACTAGCTCTATTAAAGTAGTTTGACAATACGTCCATTTTTATGGCAACGACTGAATTCGATGTGGAACTAGTAGTAGAAGACTGCAAGTGCTCGTGAAAAAAGGATACTATGTCCTGTGTTGCATAATACTCCAATAGATGGACAGGTTAGTAAAAAATTGTGGGCAGAAACAATTCATATAAGTCAATGTTTGTAAAAGGGAGTGTGTGGAACTGCCAATCAGATTTGATCACTGTGCCCTGTATTGTATAATACTCCAATAGATGGACAGGTTAGTAAAAAATTGTGGGCAGAAACAATTCATATAAGTCAATGTTTGTAATAGGGAGCGTGTGGAACTGCCAATCACATTTGATCACTGTACCCGTGTATTGTATAATACTCCAATAGATGGACGGTTCAGTAAAAAATTGTGGGCAAAAACAATTCGTATACTAAGTCAATGCCAAAAGTAGGGAGTGTGTGGAACTACCAATCAGATTTGATCACTGTACCAGTGTATTATATAATACTCCAATAGAGGGACAGTTCAGTAAAAAATTGTGGGCAGAAACAATTCATATACTAAGTCAATGCCAAAAGTAGGGAGTGTGTGGAACTCCCAATCAGATTTGATCACTGTACCAGTGTATTGTATAAAACTCCAATAGATGGACAGTTCAGTAAAAAATTGTGGGCAGAAACAATTCGTATACTAAGTCAATGCCAAAAGTAGGGAGTGTGTGGAACTGCCAATCAGATTTGATCACTGTACCCGCACCTGGAGCGAACTACGGTCGAGATGCATTAGGTACCTTGAAACGGTATGGGCTTTGGTTTGGACGGGGTTCGTCTGTATAGCCACAGGGAACATTTTGCAATATTTTGCAAAATGTCTGTTACTATATATATATATATATATATATATATATATATATATATATATATAGTGTAGTTCCTGGTACAGATCATCTTTACAGATCATCGCTTTTTCAACGGAGGAAATATTTTTCTATTTAATGTATATAGGCCTATTTAACGAAAGTATTATATTTGTCATTATTTCTAAGCGTAGTGTTGCTGCTGGAATACAGATACTTTCATTTCATTATTTGTATGCAATAATTGAATGTATTTTTATAAAATAAATAAAACTGAATGGATAGCAATTCAAGTCTCCATAGAATCCCAAGTTATCATATATGATACCTAGCATAAAACAAGAATTGCGGTCATGATAACAATTTTGATTGGTTATTGTTTGTCTTTGTATCGCCAATTATCCAATGAATAATATTTTAACATTTTTTTTTTACTTTAAATTTGTCTCGGGACTGAAGAGGTTAAAGGGCTATAAAAGTTTTAGCATGGCTCCCTCTAGGGAAGAGGTGAATTGCAGTCGCTGAGAAATATGTACTAAGATTGCAATCCAATAATTTTCCACATAAACAGTAAAGCGAGAGATGGCTCCGGACAAAATGTATTGGCCATTCCTCGGTCACATAGAATTTCGGCTTTGAATAAGCTCTAGAGTTGAAAGTACCGTTAAATAAGCTCGCCACCAGCACTCTATCTTGCCATGTCTTTTTTTTTATCCAAAATGTGCCTCTCTTTGAGTTACATACAGTAGGGTATAATAAAGATGTAGACTAGTAGACAATTTGAATTTGTACTCCCTTGGAGACATTTTACAAGGAAATATTATTACAATCAGACAAATGAATAGCGTTTAATGAACAAATATTACAATAAAATTTCATTCTTTTCAAACCCTACTCTCACGTGCACCATGAAATGAATGAATAAGTGTATTTTCCGAGGTGAAAGTTCTTACAGAAAGAGAATAAAGTATGTAGGAAAACCTAGGGTTTCAGAAACCAATGGTATTGCCTCGATCCTTCCCAACCGTCTTCAAGGATAGGTAGTTGGATGAAACATGATAGGCCTAATGTAAATTTCTGCATGTCCATCCCATTTCAATTACAGTCGTGCCAGCACCACTACATCCTGCATATCGCTTATTCTCCTGATATCTATGTTTCTCATCAAATGTAGGACGTCCCTCTCCATTTTCCTCTAACACAAACGAAGCAGGCTCTTTTTTTTTGTTCCGTCGAGTACCAAATTTGGCAACCGTACAACATTACTCCCACACAGCTTTAAACAACTTCAAAAATTTTAATTATTACTAAGTGTATAAAGTGCATGTCCTGCAGGATGAACTTCAGGCTAAAATATTCTTCCATGCTATACAAATTAATATTATTATCTATTTCTCGCTTTTGTTAGTGAGTGTCATGATTTGTCTTCTACATACGAGCAGTGACGCATTCCGCTGTCATGTTGTTGATTGTCCGTGATAATTCAGATATCGGGTGACATGACTCTAGCATAGAATATGTAGGTAGTTCCGAAATCCAAAATTCTTCTGCGTTAATTCGTAACAAATATGAGCATGAAACCGACATGATCTCTTGCATTTCTTCCTCCTGCAAGTGCCTTTCCCGAATCCAGACGTCTGAAACAATTCCAGGGGACTCCCTTTGGTTGCTTCACCCTCGGGATGTACATTACCCCGAGACTGTTGCTTATGGAATATTGTACAGCAAAGTAGTTTTCCGTTACTGTCTGTGCCTTTTATTTGGCAATGTAGTAATTCATCGTGTTCCGCTTAAAACACCAATAAAATAAATGGCTATAACTTAAAATATATGCACGCCGAACATAAATAAATGTACATAGGTTTGATAGTGCAGATCTTTAAATTTATGTAACAATGGTTGTCATGGAGATTGAGAAATGATTAAATAATAACAAACTGAAAAAATGAAAAATTTATTTAATTGAAACAACATTTTGTGACACATTAAGATTTGCCATTTTAATCTTCAATGGATTTCAACATGACTACCACTTGTTGCACGGCAGATTTCAAACCTGTTGTCAGTCTCTATCCAGGTATTCCTCAGTATACCAATAGCGACATTCTGAATCTCAAGATGGATTTTACGCTTCAAATCAACTACTGGTGTTCTATACACTTGATCCTTCACGAATCCCCATAAGAAAAAGTCCAAGGGTGACCTTGGTAACCAAGCTATGATCTCGGATCCTCTGCCAATCCATTGCCTTGGAAAGTTGTCGTTAATAAAACTGCGTATTTGGCATGCGAAGTGAGAAAGAGCGCCGTCTTGCTGATGTAGGTAGCTGTGACACAACATCGAACTCGATAGGCTATGGTAGTCACTGTAGGTTCAGCAAAAACGAAGGGACTTATCACACGAACTTTCATTAAGCCGCACCAGACATTAATTTTGGGAGAATCACGTGGTTGTTCAAACACAACACGCGGATTCTCGCTTCCTCAGATCCTGCAAATGTGTTAGCTTTTCCGGATATGTCGACAGAAAAACATACATAGGCTATCAATTTTGTCCTTACCATCGGGCTTGATCTGCTGTGTTATTGTAATTTTATTCTGTATGCTTCAGAGAATTAACAGTTTATTATATGTATTCATTTCTCAATCTCCATGACAACCATTCTTTCAAAAATTGCAAGATGTGCACTACTAAATCTAGGTACATTTATTTCTCTTTGGAGTAGGATATTTTTGTTATAGTCATTTCTTTTACTTATGTTTTAAGCGGGACACGGTGTATTTTATTCAAAGATACTTTCAGCAGGTTATTCAGCGTCGAAATTCAAGTAGGCGAGAAATGGCCAGAACATTTTGTCTGGAGCCCTCTATCACGGAAAGGGATTTTTTACTGCCTTAAATCTATGGCATGGGACCCACAACTTCATTATCCACCATGCGGAAGCCATACTAAGCATTTAGAAACATATCGCTCTCGGCGGGGTTCCAAGCCGGGAACTTTGGTCAGCACGGTAATCACGAGAAGATCGATAACGACGACTATTACATGCACAGCAGAGCAATATTGAGAATTAAATGGTGACATGGGAAAAGGGAGTATCCCGAGGAAGCTGTCCCAACACCGTCAAGCATACTAGGTTGATTCAAAACTTCTTAGACGTGAACATAACATCCAACAGCAATCCAAAAAACAAAAAACACAGGTCATGGTTTTCGATGACAGTGTACCACCTTTTTGCTGGTACCATTTCTTGGAATTTGAGGCAAAAATCCTTTTAATGCCATAAATAACTCATAAATATTATTGAAGCCTTATCCACACAGAAACTATACCATCGGACGGATGCGGTAAAATCTCAAAGTCCAGTTATTGAATCATGGCTTTGCTAAATGGGATCGACTAGCCGGAACGTTGGCATATTGATCAAGAACTCGTTTTCGTTTGACCAAAGACGGATAGAGATTGCACAATAAGTTGTATACTCGATCTAGATGGAACCTATAAATCTTGAATATAAATAAAATTTTATAATAACTTATATAAGCCGGCTAGTAGAATTAGTAAAAATGTTGTTCTAATAATTGTTCATATTATGATTCTTGACGTGTATATAATAATTGTTATTGGTAATAATAAGGCAATTTCTACGTCAAAGATTAGAAAGATTACTGCAATCAAAAAAAATCGTAGTGAAAAAGGTAGTCGTGCTCTTGAGTTCTATATCAATGGCCTGACCACTCAAAAAAAATTCGAAGTGAAGTACTTTCACCAAACACACAACATAACCTCAGGTTCAAAGCAACCTGACCACCGGTGTAGCTCGGTTGTTTACGATCTCCACTACTTTTTTGGATTGTGTGTGTGACGATCCTCTTCTGAAATTGTCTCCTAAAGTACTTTGGAATAGTTGACTGCAGATCTCGACTTGTGCCTTTCACAATTTCTATGCTCTTTGTCGAGAGCGGATAATTGTAAATTAAGCTTTCGCAAGTGATGGAACATAGTTGAATAATAATAATAATAATAATAATAATAATAATAATAATAATAATAATAATAATGGCTTTATTTAACCTGGCAGAGTTAAGGCCGTAAGGCCTTCTCTTACACTCAACCAGGATTAAAACTTGCTTACACAGTTGAACATAAAACTAGATCAGAATTAAGTAATGACATACTGATACATAACGAGATCAAAAGAGGTAGTTACATAAAATTTACCTCATAAAATAAAAATACGAATCACATAAAAACAGAAGCCGATAATTCAATAAAAAAGAAAAATGTACACAGTAAAAATAAAAATAAACACAATAGTATACATATTAGTATTAGATTACAATTAAATTGGATTTACATAATTATACCAGAAACCGACAGTTTGAATAAAATGTACACAAACAATAGATTAATAATAAAAAACAACAACACAGTGGAATACATATTGGCATTAAGTGATAAATAAACACGATTTAGATAATAAAAATAAGAAAAAAAAATAAAAATAAATACAGTGGAACACATTTGCAACACGTTAGGTCTGGCAACTCATCATAAGATATTTTTCTAATTTACATTTAAAGGAAATTAAAGTTCGGCAGCCCTTGACTTCAGGCGGCAGAGAATTCCAGTGACGAGAAGTAGCAACAGTGAAAGACGAAGAATAAAGAGATGATGTGTGCAGTGGTATTTCTAGCGTGTTATCATATTGTGACCGAGTATTTAAGTTATGATACCGAGAAAGACTGTGGAATCGGACAGATAAGTAAGAGGGAGTAGAGGTGTGCAAAATTCGGTATAAGAGAGAAAGGGAATGTAACTTTCTCCTCTCATTTAACCTGAGCCACAATAATTTATCGAAAGAAGGCGAAGTACTCTTGACAGTGCTGGGCTCTTTATAAATGCATTTAGGGCCCCATCATCGTCAGATGGTTGCTCCAACCAAGGTTTGGTTGTCAGATTGGTGTTACTTTCATTGAAACGCATGAATGCAATCGATGCAGCACTTCCATGTACGGTACTGTTCCCTCAACTTTAAATTTTACCAAATTCATTCGGCAGCTACTTTTGCAAATAAGCCTCTTTAAAAACGGCGAAAACCACAGGAATCCTTATTTTCTCATTACACACTCTGAATTTAATAACAAGCACCTATCTATTATGACAAAATAAACACACATAATTAAATTATGGCTACAGAAGAGAGCATTAATAAACCCTCACATAAAATTTTGGGCATTTTCCAGAAATTAAACGTTTAAAAAATTGTCAGTTAATGTCTAATGAGTTTTGAATCAACCTAATAAATTGCAACTTGGGCTCTCCAGAATTAAAACCCGGATCTCCGGCGTGGAAAACTGACGCACTGAGCGTTCGGTTGACGGAGAGCCATATTGCATTTGGGAAAAGAAAGAGAAATCAAGCCGTAATGTGTTCCTATTTCTTTCTGTGTTTTATCTTTTGCAGATGCGCGGACGGCTACAAGGGCCAACGCTGTGAGAATAAAGACGTCTTCAACCGTGGGAGTATGTATAGGCCTAAGTTCTGTAACGTAGTAGGCTTTTTATCCTCGTTTTACTGCTAAAGTATAGAAAACTGATGGAAATGAAAAAAACCAAAGATTATTTAAAATACTCGCGGCACAAGTTTCCTAAAGCTGCTCTCATGACTCACTGTTGCTATTGTTTTTATATAAAACAATTTTTCCAGTTGAGTCTTTAGCTGTTATACAGATTATTTATTTATTGTTAATTATTAATGACCAAAACTTATACTTCCATCCAACTCACAACAAATTAGGATGATGCAAAAGTGAACGATGGTAGTACGAGTAGTTCGCGCGCGAACTGTCTTGTTGAAACGAGTTGCGTAACGAAAGGAGGATGACCTGAATGTCTACAGAGCTCGAAAGAATGGACTTTTCGTTGTAAAGTAAAGAAGTGATGGAGTTCTACGGGAAGATCAAGATACATGACTCAACAAGATCACGTCCTCGCTCCAGGGTTTACGGATAGGTACGTAGAAAGAAGATTATTTTTAAAAAATAAGACAGAATCCACCAACCAGGAAGAAACGTGTAGTTACATTCAACAGATGCATTTATTTTTACAATAAACTATATTTATTTGATAACTTACAATTATTATCTCTTTTCTTAGAAGTCTTTTCAAATATTTTCTTACTGTCATCTTCTTGTGACTGACCAAAATTATTTATAATACATTTATTCAAGTAAGAAGTACAGTAGCAAGTTGTTATGTGGCTATATGAAACTCATTTGTTTTCCTCTAACAACAATAATAATAATAATAATAATCTATTTTCCATTAAATTGAACTGTAGCCTACTAAATGCACATCGTAGTGTTGTGTTCCTCGTAGAAAACAAACCAGCCCACAACGTGACAAGTGTACATACATCAGCCGTTATACTTTTCAAACATGTGGCAGGTCCTACATTTGTTGTGAGAAGGTTGAAATGTTGCTCGGCTCAAAGTGTAAAACCATTGCATACATTACATTATTTATAATAATTTATTTTGTACAAAACATACTTCCATTTATTTATATAAAATACAGCTTGCTGCTGCTTATTCTAATTTGTACAGTCTCATTATTTTCCAATTTGGTAAAGGGCAACTTCCCATCCCGTAGGAACTCCCTCCTCTCTTAACACGTTTACTGAACCGCATCCTGACAGTAACCTCCCGGTGACTAAACATCTTCGGTTTGGAATACTAAAATATGCCAGGCGCAAATGCCATCCAATCTCGAGAGGCTGTATACAAAGATATGTGCTAGAAGGACACAAGTCTCTCAGCCAGACTAAATCAAATGAATTACAAGAATTTAATATTTTCATACTGCCGAATATATTTATTTCATTGTGAGGAGTTTTTGCAGGCAAAATTAATGTGAATTCATTTTATTTCACTATTGCTGTCATGTTTACAGAATGGCTTCGTGTTCCTCTAGTTATGTAGTTCTGCAGTGTTTCGTTTAGCGTAGTTGCTTTGTTTTGTGGCGCATGTTGATTTCTGCCGTGAAGCTTTTTAATGCATATGCTTCGAGTTTGTCTACGTCGCATATTTGGTGTTGCATTTAACATTTCTATCAGCAATCCATTCATTACTTTAACACCACATTACTTTCACATGTAATAACTCAAATTCAGGTAAGAAAATTCTTATCAGGGTATAGTGTCATTGGTTGTGTAAAACGAAAAATGTATGTAGCTTCGATCATGCATGACCAACTCATCTTCTATTTAACTGTGATATTAAAATAGCCTATATGAAATTTTATGTGTATCGATAATGTTAAATTTAGAAGTAAATTTTACTTTAAGTAATACACAGTTCTGGTAATTATATGTTCCACACTTATGAAGTCTCGTGAGAAGTAGAGGTATGTATCTATGTATGTATCTGTGTGTATACTAAATACTTGTCAAGGGAGATTCATATCACAGAAGTTTTAGCGGTGTGATGTTAGAAACCATACGACGAAAACGACCTGCGATACTGTAAAATGCTTTATTTCGGAGTCACAGTGCAAAGAATCAGCAGCAAGCAATACAAACTATCTCTCTCTTTCTCTCTATGAGTTCACATACGCATTTCACTCACTATCGTAAGGGGATGCGCTACTGAAAAATGACCGTATTTGAAGAAATGTCATGTTTTTTTTTTATTTTACTCTTCATATGCTAAATTCCAATGCTCCATTACAACAACCTGTGTTTCAGCTATAATATGCACTATAAAAAACATAGAAAACTCTTGTTTTAGATTAAAAAAACGGTTTCCAAAATAGACGTGTTATTTTCAAATTTTATTTTTAAAAGAGTTATTTCTTGACTTAGATCATTGAAATTTTCTTGATTAATTCATAATCATGATCATAATATGCTGTTAAAATTTCAATACATTATCTCTTAAAATGTAGAAATTAGAAAATTCAGTAGCGCATCCCCTTAATTTTCCGCAGTCCAATAAACGTTTAAGTTGTAAAGACCAGTTTGTTGACAAGCCAGATCACCTGATTTCAATCTTTAAACTTATACATATGGAGTTTCCTCAAGAAGACTTGCATGTGTAGTCCTATGGAAATTAAAAAAATAGATAATTATATTGACCTCACTGATTTTATTCTTGAAACAAAGTTTATTTTTAATTCAGATAGGTTTGTTTAGCTTGATTTCCGAAATGTATAACACAAAAATAGAACGCAAGATATAAATCAAATGATAACTCCTCAAACTAGTCAGTTTTTAGAGTACAAAGTTTTACAGCATAAACGCAAGATAATCATCTGAAAGCAGACTATTATAATCACGTTGCTGGAGCAACAACTAAAAAGATTTTACTTACTAGGTATGTCCCTATTGTAAACATAGGAATATTTGTGAAGAATTTATGTCGTTATTTTCTATATTTATAAAAGTAATACATTCTTAAAGTAACATCACATAAGTACAACAAAAATCCGAAAACTGATCTTCCTTCCTGATAAATCCGGAGTTTTTTTTTTTAATACAGAAAATTATCTTTCAGAAATATTAAAGGAGATATGTTGAATACCTGAAGTGAAAGAAATACCATTTAAACATATATTTAGAAACTGAAAACATTTTAACATATAAGCAGCATTGTATGTTTATGTTCATTTTTACCAACCTTCAGGTATAAACTTCTTAACGCCACTGACATAAAATATAAATATTCTAAACGGAACACAATTGAAACGTGACTGCAAACAGTTCGAATTTAGTTTAAACGGCTCGGTGGCTATAAAATATAGAGTCTACGAGAATTGGTCTATTTACGAATTTAAAGCGTCATTTCGAACCCTTATTATGAAGTCAATGTCTTATTGGCTTTTTTAATTATGTATATTTTACAGGGCACAAAAATTTCGATTCATAGCTACTGTACATTCCTATGAGTAAATTTAACATCGTTCGTTAACATTTTCATCAGTTTATATTGCTGCTATTGTTTCTTTGGACTAATTCCGAAACAAACCATTCCTAAAAAAAGTACCGCATGATATATCAGTCATTACACCCCTAAAATTGCATACCTATAGGTACACATCTATAGGCCTACAAAATGCTTTCGTCACTATGACACGAACTTCTACAGTTGGCAGAAGGAATAAAAGGCAACATCATTATATAAATTCATATCCTGTAGTACCCCTGCTATGCGATATAACGTGGGCACTCCTTCAGCATAGGTATCATTTTCAATAATAAAATTCATTTTGTCACTTTTCATCTCCAATTTATAAATGTATTATTATTCATTGTTTCTACTCAGTTTTCCACTTTTCATCATATTTTTGGTCATTTAATTACCGTATATTAAGATCATTCCCACTCAGTCTTATACTACTTCTCGTTTTGCTTCTTAACATCCAGATAAAACACTGATTTAGTTCTGTCATTTTCATTTCTTCATTATTGATTTAAGTATCGGAATATAGGTCTACTGTTTGAATTCAGTTTTATCGCGTATAGTCATATTATTCACTCATTAAATTAATTGAAGGTTTTTGCATCAATTTTGGTCACCTTCCGTCACATCACAGTACTTATTAATTTAATTATTTTAAGATACTTCCATTTACGTTTGTTCAATTTTTTACTTTATTATTTTATTCAATTTATTTGAATATATCATTTCTTTTAAATTTTGTTATTTCCGCCATATTACTAATTCGTCTCATTATTCAAGATATATTTTAATTCACTTTTGCCACATTTATTCGCGTTCGTTATTACTTGTAATTTATGTATTAAGATGGACGGAAAAACTTTGAAGGCGGAATGGCATTGGTGCATAATTCATGAAGTGATGCTGATGATGATGATTTATTTATTTATTTATTTTGTTATGTATTTATTTATTTACTTTTATTTACTTATTTATTTATTTATTTATTTATTTATTTATTTATTTATTTATTTATTTATTTTATTTATTTACTTACTTATTTATTTATTTATTTATTTATTTATTTATTTATTTATTTATTTTATTTATCTACCCATTCACTTTCGTCACTTTTCACAACCTCTATTACATTAACATAACATCATCTTACCATTTTATCATATAATAATGCTCCTATAATAAACATGGACGAATGCGCTAAAATGTATAGTAAGCGGTCAAAATGTCGATCTCCAGCATCGATGAGACATTACAGAATAGTAACCACACCAACAGTGCTAGAGTTGTTCGTGTTATGTATCACACGCAACTACGATTCTATTAGATGCCTCTCTGCAGTATTTATAGGTGTCTGGTGGACTTGCATACATTCAGCTACTCCGCACTATACTAGCAATTATAATATTCATGACAGGGTCGTTAACGTCAAAAGTTCCTAATCTTATGTTGTTTCTTTCAAACCCTTCTGCTTTCCTTGGAAATTCTGTCATAATGACGGATACACCTTGTTTATGTGTGTCTATAATATGACCAAGATTTTACCCAAAATTTAATTAAATTAAACGTGAATAATTTAATCATATCCTGGTCTTCTCCCATTATGAATCTTCTATGTAAACTCTGAGACAAGTAGCTGTTTCACGAAAATATATTGGTAATCAGTTTTTTTTTAATTGTGAACACGCTTTGTGACGCCTCAGTAAAAGAAACAAATTGAATATTAAAAGTACAAATTTTGAATTTAAAATGTTTCAACACTCTACATCGAAGTGAAAAAATGTCGGTTTCAAAATTTACCTTTAATAATCGACAAAAATTAAATTAAACGGAATTCTCCTTGCAATATCGAAATATTTCCAAATAACTCAGGAGCATATTACATATAATATCACACTATGTATCAGAAAATAATTTTATTGCAAGAATAATAGTAGAAAGTTAAATTAACTCTTAATGTAATACAGAGTTATGGATTGAAAATTTATGCTTAAAGTAATACTACAATTAAAGAGATTGCAAATGACGTGATATAGAGATATTTTTAGGAAATATTCTGCTCATGTGAGGTGATATTTCGCTCCCAGTCCCCTATGACGTGATCACGCAATTCGCGAGAGCTAATTCTCATTTTCCAGAATTGCTCTCAGAGACTTACCGACATTAAGACGTGGTTCCCCTTGCGGTGTCTCACAGAAAATATTTTACATGATCGCTATTATTCTGTCACTTTTCTTTTTCTACTTCCCTTCTCTTTATTTAATTTCCGTTTGATAAGACGTGTGTAAAGTTCTTACGTTCTTTTAGACCTTGTTGTTACAGTTTATCATTTTTAAAATACTCATATATCTAAGAAGAAACAGTTACATCACTAATTCAAGGTAGGCAGGAGGAAAAATTTATACGACTTCCAAGCCTCTAGGCGACTATGACAGTGACTGAGACTCAAACTGTGACTTCTGACTTCATTATTCGCCACTATATTTTACTAAACAATTTAGTGACCTCTTAGGTTCTTTCCACCAAGTCGTGATACATGAATTACTACTCTAAAGATTCTCAACCATCGATTATAGAAGAAAAGAACTAGTCGACAATTCCCAATGAAGTTACAGAAATATTAATATTTTCTTTGTCTTTCAAGAATGAGTATTTATTATTATTGCCGGGAATAAAATACACTTAAAAGTGAAAAGTTTACTTCAACCAAAATCATTAAAATTACTTTTCATAAAAAACTCAACTTCTAAGTCTCATTATTTTGTAATTCCGCTGTTACATAATCTTGTAAAGTAACGCGGTCATTAACAGTTACTGCGCGTTTCTATTATTCAAATAAATTCAGTTTTATAATAAAAAGTACAACCAACCACTCCAAACAATAATTTTCATATCATGAAAGCATTAACACTAAAATTACGTGACCACCAAAATCCTGAAAAAGGGGAATGCTATAACCCATGCAACACAGCAATAGGCTTACTTGTAACTTCTTCGCTAAAGCGATCGACGTGAAATAATTGAAAATAAACCATGACGCCAATCTCCGATTTTTGTAAATAATTTAGATGTTAATCTCTTTTTTAAAAAAGTTTCAACAATGTAAGACAGACTCGATTTTCTAACGCCTCTATGCAAGTCACTATAAAGGCCGCTCATTTCCCCTATATTTTAATATAAAAATACCTAAACTTCTATAGTGATTCATGAGTATGGTGACCATTTGAAGGTCTTGCTCAATACTGTTTCCCGCGTATTTTTAGTCCGAATATTCCACTTCAACATTTCCTTAATCGATTTAATCAAAAGATCATAGAAAATCTGATATTGTAAATGGACAAAGCTTACTATGTATTTATCTACAGCACATTACACGCATATTTCAATTCAAATCTCAGACATTTCGTTTTACTATCCATCTAGGAAATGCTCTCTTGATTGATACTGTCTCCCGTAATAAGACCGTCACAGAGTGGTGCCGACCACACCACCTCATTTTAGTGCCGAGGTCATGAAAAGAGCTCTACCTCCATGTCCCTCATTCGTCTTAACTTTACACTTTACTAAATGAGGCAATACTCTACAACATGACAGCTAAAAGCAAATAGGCCCTATTACCAGAAAGTATTACGAAGAAATATTCTGCAAATATGGACAGGATTAAGCTCGGAAAAAATTTATGGCAGATTTATCAGTTGATTCAGCAGGGTTTCGTAATTTATTCGCGAACTCCTTCCATTGATTTTGAAATTTAATAAACATAATTGCGCCTACAATTTGAGAACAAAAGACAAAAGCTTTCGTAAAACTATTTCAGTTAGAGACGGAGACTGAATTTGAGACAATCACACACTTCCGAGTTTTGTTCCTACGTCACTTTTGATATATTAAAATACTTGTGAACTCAGGGTACGCGTCTTTTCTGACCTTTCTGCCCTCTTCCTTTTTGTGTCAAACGTACTATTAAACGAGGTAATTCTGATACGGCTCCAATAACTGAATTCACTTTCTGATTTAATTCCTTCGATGATAAAATACTCGTAGGTATCCAAAACAGCAAATTTCACCGGACTGGACTAATTAATAGTAACATGTAATTCAGAGTTATTGATATTAACTGCATATCGTTTCTTATCGCACATATACAGTTGACAAAGTTGATTAATATCGCAAAAGCTAAGTGCCACTGAGCGATGGATAATTGTTCATGCTGGCACAAAAAGGGGTTTTGTTGATGGAGCATATCTGGCGTTCAAATCCAAAACAAAAAGTGAGGACTACCATGACGAAATGGATTCTCAAACATTTTCAAAATGAGTCGAGAAGAAGCTCCTATCCAATCTTCCACCACACTGTTAATATTAGGAGATTATCCGTATCAATCCATTCAGATTAACAAACGTCCGGCAATAGGCCAATCAGAAAAGTTGCAATCCAGGAATGGCTTGAAATGAACAACGTAAATTGCGAGAACAAAATGACAAAAGTGAGCTTGTGCACCTGATCCGAGGTGAACGTCTATCGCCAAAGTATTATACTTATACTATGTTTGAAAGTCATGGTTGCGAAACTATTAGATTACCCACAAATCACTGTAAATTTAACGCTACAGAATATATTTGGAATGTGGTTAAAATGTGTGGCAAAAAAAGTAGCACAAAGTGCCTCTCAAATTGAGAACATTATGACAGACGTATCTCAAACGTAACTTTCAACTACTGGTAGCAAACCGTTTCTAAAGTCAAAGATATTGAAGAAAATTAGTGGCAACGGGATCGTTTGCTGGAAGATAAAACTGAATAATATTACTTATACGGACTGGTGGAGGATAGTTTGACAGTGAATGAATGTTACAGTGGCATAAGGTAGGCCGTGTAATTAATACATAGTTTTCTAGTTAGGAATTTACAATAATAAAATATTGTAATGTTGTAATAATTATATTCTATTATTACAACAGTAATATACGAAATTCGCCGCATATTGTCTGAGAGTTTCTCTGCCAATGTTGTAGATTTCTGCTCAGTTGTTTGTAATAGTGAGCGATATAAAATTATGTGAATATTCTTACTAATGCTGCTGTACCTTTCCTCACTGGCTTCTAAGTTAATGGGTCGGGTAGTAGTTCCTAATCCAATGAAAGCCGCACTTAAAATCTTACCACCTGAAAACACATCGTCCCCTGACGGAATCGAACTGGCGTGTCCAGATGCGAGAACGGTAGCCACTATGCCACCGACAACAATGTGCCACCAATAGGATTTATCATTTTAAAAATATCACAAGAAATAACATGAACATACAAAAAAAAAAAAAGAAGGCATGAAAGCCGCAATATGAAAAAACTAGCTTTGTTCGAAAACAAAGGACAAAGAAATAGAAGCGAATCGATAAAATTCTTGAAAGGAAACAAATTTGCTTTGCAGACTGAAGGCACAGGTCAAAGTGCCAAAAATAGTGACAATCACGAATCGTAACCCATACATGTGGAGAGTAGTAGCCGAGAGAAAAAAGTACTAAAACTTTCTATCTGAACAAATCTAGATCCTTCAACAGAAATGAGCTCAATGCTCGGTCAACAATTGCCAAACGTCTTATATTAATGAACAAAAAGTTACTGGACACCAGGTGTGAAAGCGGCCGCGTCTCGAACCAGTGACCATTATGCTCATCCAAACGGAGCGGAAACAAGAGCATGAAGGTCAGCTGTGAAGTTCGACCCTGAAGGCACGTAGGTGAACTGCTGCAAGGCTAAATTTGTAGATGTCTTCGAACTTTATCGAAGAACAAGGACGGGTGAGAATTTTTAAGTGAGAAATGTTTTCTGTAGGCTACGCATAGGAGCTGTGCCATTTCGAAGTGCATTTTATTTAGTCTCTGTAACAATAGGAATAATGCAATTTTGAAGTAATTAGAATGTATTCAGCATAGATCTGACTAATCACTTCGAAAATTGAGAAATGTGATGATGTTTGGATGTGTTATACATCTACGGTAGTATGAACCTTTCTTTCGATTTGATCACGAGTGCCAGAAGGCGCCACTTTTCCATGTAAGGACGAATGAGACAATTCTTATTGAATTCAGAATGTAGAGTAATTGTCACGAAAAACATAAACAGAAACATAACGGATTATGTACAGATTACAGTAAACTAATTATGGCCCACAGTTTTCAACATGTCTGCCACCTTGAAGAATACACAAGTGAAAACGACAAATCATCTCGTGCACTCTCGAAAGCATGTTGTGAGTGACCATTTGTATCGTATGCACGATCCGCTCTATCAGTTCAGGGATAGTTCGTAGTTTAGTTGCATACACAAGATCTTTAACAAATTCCCATAAAAATCCCATGGGAGTTAGGTCTGGAGATCGCGTAGGCCGACCTCAAACCAGGCACTTATTTTTATTTTTGTAGCGGAGTTAAACGCCCGCGCAGCATTTTGTCCGTCTATTCCACGCCAACAATATGTCGATGCACAAGACGCCAACTCACCAGGTATACCAACAATAAACGCACACTACGCATGGAAAAATGGCGCTTTCTAGTGAGCATATAGTGCGCATATTAATTATGACAAGGAAATATTTTTACTGGCAAGGATATATAAAATGTCCGAGAATCATCCCTGCTGGTAAAATTTTCGAGTGATTGGTTACTTATATGCTCAAACACCTGAGTTCTACATAACATTGCAGTCATAACTCAGACAGGCAGTTGGGTAGGCTTCGTGGCCTATTCAGGACCAAGTTTCAACCCAGTGGTCGCTCCTAGTTTCTTCTTTCTCAAAGCTTATCTCGTCATAGCCTGCAGTGGTCGGATTATATCCATTTTAATTTGTAATCCTTAATTTCGATAGGAACAAGTTTGAGTCGTTTGTAACTCCTGCTTTACTTTGCGCTCTTCTTTGCTGTTCCTCTCATAGAACTGTAACTATAACTGTCTTCCTTGATTTATCTTAAATTCATAATATCTAGGTCTTGCATCCATTAAGCAGAGAATGTCGAGCGAATGTATTGTATGCGAGTCAAATGCGTTTCTAAACTTTAGGGGAGATAGTGGTACACATATTCTAAAATAAATTTGTTATTATTTTATATATTTTTATCCTTATTATGAAACAGTGTTTCCTATACAGTTAAGAATGATGTTTGTTCCATAATTACGTTGTTCATTGCCACTTTACTTCTAGTAGGTTCGCGTCTTCCAAATTCCATAATCAGAGCCACGCTTCATTTACTTTTTTAATTTATTGATTCACTCAACTATTTAATCATTCACTCAATCACTTGTTCATTCATACATTTAATTATTCATCCATTTACTCGTTATACAATTCATTCATTTGTTTATTCATTATTCCCCATTCATTTATTCGTTAATGCATTTATTCACCTATTTCTTCAATAATTACTCATTCTATCATTCATTTATTCGTCCAATAATTGTTTGTTATTTATTGTATTATTTATTTGACGGACTTACATTAATTTGTTTATCTATATATCGTACACAAGGTGGTTCTGCCTATCGCATTTACATTGTACAAAACATGGTATGAGTCAACGACAGATCCTTTCACGCCATTCGAAGTGTTAATTATAGTACGTACAGTATGTGTTGCTAACTCAGATTTGTAAATGAAATTAAAATAATTTTAAAACGTACATAAATGTAAATAATAAATTAGATAATATGGAAAACTGTAAGCGGTAGCGATAGACATGTTAAGTTCACATCTCCTTATTCTGGCTTCGCCGACACCAAAATCCCTATTTCAGAATGTTCTGTAGAGCACCCCTATTTCATGCACGCTCTTACTGAATCACCCTGTATAAGGGAACTTGAAACAGCATATGCGCTGACACACAAAACATTAAATGAAACATTAATTTTATTCATAATCACTTGTTTTCAATATATCTAAATCTTCAACTGCAAGAGGTTCATTTTCTTATAATACTTCTCCGCTTTGTAGGAAAATTTGGTAGTAGGGACGACATGCCGAAGTAATTTATGATAAAAGACTATTTATCTCTTGCAGTTTGACATGATTCAGCTTCACTGGCTCCATGTAGGCCTACTTCGGAAGTGATGCTGTGGTTGCACTATGTCACCCCTCTTCTACTCACATTTAAATCGGAGAATTTTCCATTCAGCGTGTACTTCATAAATATATTATTTTGTGCGCTCCTTCAAAATTAAAAATATTATTTTCGATAACTCTACTTTCCCACCATTCCATTGTGTCTTTTTTCTGTTTGTGATAGGCCTATTTTGTTACAGCTATTGTATAGAAAGGAAATTGCCTCGTTTTAGACTGGTAACAGAAAAGAGCTTACTCTTTTCATATTATTTCATCACTTCTATCCAGATCATCGGGGCTGAAGATCTGGGAGTTGTACTGGAATTTTTGTTTCTCAATAATGGCAAAATCTATGTCACAGGGAAGATACGTGTGATTTCTTATAATAAATCTGTGTTCCTCAGTTTTAAACAGCGCCTTCTTGAACAAGGTTGATAATAATGATAATATGTATGCCAATGTAAGCAATTCTTTATTTCAATACGTCAAAGCAAAATAAGTGCAACAGCAGTCATTGATCTCTTGCGTAATAACAATAATAATAATAATAATAATAATAATAATAATAACAACAACAACAATATTCACTAACACATTGAAGTATTTTATCTATCATTCTTAACTCGATAATAATAATAATAATAATAATAATTATTATTATTATTATTATTATTATTATTATTATTATTATTATTACACTACAAAGTCTTTCCATTAAGTATGCTAAGGTTTACTGAAATATTGGTCATGCATTTCACGTTATTCTATCACATATCGAAAAATGTACGGAAATAGAACTGCTATGCCAAATCAGCGCATAACACCGTTCCTCAACTGAAACCTAGAAACATAATTTTAATAATTTTTGGACAGTTTTTTTGAAAGATAGAACCATCACATTCTGTTCAAAATCTGCAATCAAATATTATTAACATGGAAAAATTGTTACATTTTTGCAATGATTTTTTTCTTTTTGTATTGATATATAGTGTCATTGTAGTTTCCTTGTTTCAGGGCCATCAGCATAGTAAACATTTTTCTTTGTGTAGAGCCACTTTCTTATGTACGGATTTGTGATTGCTGTTATTTATCGCAGATGTACGCAAGGGTTCATGGGCTCTAGGTGCCAGTACGCGGATGCTGCCCTTTCACTAGGATAAATTCCGAGCTCGCGAGAGAGTATGTATGCCTATAATTCAATTTCATCCATTATTATATTTTCAGATTCTTTAAATTAGTCATATGTAACATAATTTGAATATTTCATTTTACTAAATCAACTTCAAAAATTGGTGACCGGGTATTAACATTCTACCTTCCTGCCCTTCTACATTAGTTCCAATTCCTGACACAATAGTAAATTTCTTCGAGACTTCAGCACCTTCACGACATTATCGAATACAGATCACCTTAAACACACGTACACGCATTTCAATAAGGAACACGTAAGCGGAAGTTGTAGTTTCTTAATTACTAAAAGACGTCAGAAAATCTTGAACTAGACAAGTCCTGTCCATTACCGACAGATTGCTTGTACGTCTCTTAAGTTCTAACAGTATTACCTCCAAATAAAACGTGTAACTTGGTATCTTCAAGTATTCCAGCCGCAAACTTCAATCTTCACGCCTTTCATAGTATCAGATCGAAACCTCCTTGAAGGTCTGCACGTGAGTAAAAACTGTAAAGCAAATGTAGTTGCCGATATGAACTGTAAAATCGAAGCCAGTGCTTAAAGTAATCTGCTCTAGTAGTACTTGGAAACCTTTCCACTGGTCGCTGTCGTAGACTCACACTGAGCTACTCTATAAAACACAATTTAACTAGGTCAGTGTTTACTAAGAACTATGTGTTCTTATTGAACACTTGTGAAGAAAGACTTATGCCATTTGTCAACAGCAATCCAATATGATACAGAAGGTTGAAGATAGAACTTTATATTTGCTTACAGATATAGTTGACTGAAGGTAAAGGATGGCGAACTAATACGAATGATGAGAGAGCCTAATAAAATTTAAGCTGATCTTTTGTATTGGCAGCTATGTAACGTCTCCTCGTGTATTATTTTAGAAGAATGATTTCGACTTGATCATTTTTAAAGGTTCTCCTGCGAGATAGGCACGAAAATTCATATCAACCACGAAACTACTCTTGTAACATTCAACTATTCTAATAATTGTCATCTGAATTCCGAAGCAATCACAAAATGTGAGGATAACATGGAAAAGAGAAATCAGTTACGATAGGTACATCTGGTCGATACGAGATGAAAAGAAACGCTTCAGATAATATGCCGACCAATTTGTGATCGGATGGAAAAAATGAAGAAATTCGTTCATTCTGCTGTATTAGTCTGTTCAGTTCGGAGCTTCATTAATGTCACACATTATTCTTCTCTTTCTCTCTTACTCTCATTCACATTAAGTGAAAACAAGTACGACATTGTGGAAAGCTTCAGCGACAAGAGATTAAAGACGGGTAACATTTTGAAATGAATAATATTGGTAGCGTGCAATGCGGAGTTATAGTGAATATATGGAAATACCGATTTGGCCTGTTTCAAGATTATTCCTTATTTAGAAACATCAGAGGTCAAAAACGTACTTGGACTCTGTAAGTTTATATCAACCAAAAATGAAATGGAATTAAATATAAAATAAAAAGGAGTATAGGCAAATCATGGAAAGCTGTAGGTATTCTCAAAATTTTATTACATAACTAAGGAGTCCACACAGCTCAAGCATAGTAAAAAATAATCCATTATATTTTTGGTCCAAGGATATTATGTACTGAAACGTCATTTACATAAGGTGGAGAAGTGCAGATATTTGTAACCAAATGAAACAGCGCCTACACCTCAGAACAGTTAAAAGCTCGAATTTTTAGAGCTAATCATAGTCTAAATAAACTCAAGTTACAATACTAGGTCTTATAACAAATTTGATAAAGATACGTTTACGATTTACTTAGAAACCCGCGGGCTTAATATAGGCAGAGATGTAAAACCTACCGCGGTTTCATTGGGAAGGAAATAAAAGTCAGAATTTCGTGACAGCATGTAAAAGTACCATGCGCCTGATTGAATAACAGTGGATACATTCAGAACGTCTCGTTATAATTCCGCATAGAGTAGCGAACTTATTTTCCAGGCCGGTCTGATTCTGCTTCCATGGTGGCCTCTGGCACATGAAAGATACGCAAGGCAGGGCAAAAAATACTTCGAGGAGAATAAAATAACAGCTCACTCATTTGTGACACTTTAACTTGCACTAATTTCATTATTACTGGTTCAATATAAACGTTAAAAGACATATTTCCACTTTTCTCTAGCATTGCTCTTCACACTAATTATTATCGTGGTAACGTCTTCTGCCGGGAATTGAAGCGGGATTGCAAATAGAGTTTTGCCTACATTCATGAACAAATGGACCCTTCGCAAGCAGGAAATCTACTACATGGGGCCAACAGCTTAATTCTTCATCCGGTGCAAATCTCACTTAGGGTTCTATCAGTCTAAAATCCCATGATCCTTCTTCCACGCATGTCTTAGGTCCAACGGAAATACGTGGCTTTCAGACAACCGAGAACGACACTAAAACCTCAAAAATATTTAAACGTGTGAAATTTTAGTCTCTTTAACGTATCTTTTAAAACAGAAACACTATCCAGAGATGACACAGTAACAAATTAGAGACTGGGCAACATTTCTCGAACAACGGAAGGGAAAAAATTAGTAGTCGAATGAAAGCTGTCCACAGCCACTTTACTCGACATAAATCTCATTAACCCTACTAAGTAGCGGCGCCAGAGTTTTTAATCTAGATATGGAGGCATTTGCATGGCCATAGTTCAGTCAAAGTAGGCAAATCTCCTTCCTTGTATCCTATACCATTGACGCTATTAGAGTACATTATTATTGGTCAAGACAAATTTTTCTAGCCGGTACTAAATATTAGTACCGAATAGCATTTCATTTTCCACTTGCTCACCACCCAGATGCAAAGCAAACAAGATGAAATTAAATTTAAAGAGCTACCAACACCTTAAAATATGAACTTCGTACAATTTTTTCACAGAGATAAGAGAAACTGTGAAGTGATGTATCAAGAGAAAAAACCATAATGGACGCTACTGCACAACATCGGGCGAAATGCGTCTTGTGGTTTGTTCAGTCAGCGTCAGGTTCGTCGTATGGTTTCCAGGAAGCTTGAAATTGCAGATCAACGAAGCTGTAGTATTGCACGTTCGAAAAAGCAGGGCACACTTGTAAACCACACGCTGGTGGTCGCAAGATGATATGCTGTTATGACAGCAAACCATAATAGCAGAAATATATGTATGCACAATGTTTGCTATGGTAGGCACGCTCATACCATTGCCAGGGGGCGAGCTTAGCTACCATTATAAAAAGGCCATTCTTGTAGTCGCCTTTGAGGTCAAGAGACGAAATATTTTGTGTGATCTGGGGAAAGAAGTCCGCAAAGACCCATCGGTCGGGGCGGCATCACTTTTGTAAGCGGAAAATTCTATTGGTGCGGATGTGGTATCCAATGCCAGCGGACCTGAATCCACTCCATTTGGGGAGAGGATTTACAAAGAACATTGTGCATGCACAAAACAGGGATATTGTTCATCTCAGAGACAAAATAGTTCAGTTTTCACAGAAATTATGACTGATGTGTTATATCTGACACAGAAGAGAACATTCGAATGTTATGATTCGTGTCGTGTACGCAGAGGTGTTCACGTTGAGTCTAACGTGTACAAAGAGAGCAACTCCCAACTTTTTATTAGTGTATTTACAAAACGTCAAAACTAAAATACCAATTGCTTTCATTTTACAAAGTTTATGTTTTATCCATTCCCAAAACGGATATGCATATTACATTTACATGATTACTGTATTTTGCGTCGTAAATACGTGAGATCAGGACGGCATTCGCTGCAGTACAGTGTGGTGCATAATAAGAGTATGCCACTACTGTAATTCTTCTGCTACCTACCAAACGTTTTGTACCTCTTTTTCTTTATATTTTTACTTTGAAGTGATGAAACATTAAAACAGCTCCATTTTATAATAATGTCTATTAAAATGTTACAATTTTCTAAACTAGAGATTGAAACAGTTAAGTTCATAAACTCTTATTTTCTTATTATGACTACGCAGAATTATTACGTTTTAATTTTTCTAAGAATAAGATTCAAGATTTGCAAAATGAAGTTGGAATGAAAAATAAAAGACACGGCAAGGCCTTACAAGTTTCCAAGAGGGATGATGGAATATTCATGTAAATTCCAAGCCCTTTGTCCACGTAAGCTAATCTCACTCCGAGCAACGTCGACATATAAAAGAACAGACATTCTCAAAGAGGAAATCCTAAAATTCTCCAAAGAAAGATTCTCCATATTGCAAACTGCATAAAGTTCTAGTCACATCTATTACTATACAATACAGCGGGTACAATGCTTTTTTATACCAAAAGCGGTGCTGAAGTCTCGATGTCTCATCAAACCCATCTGTCTGGTTGAAGGCGCTAACAATCCATTATCAATAGTCACTTCCGGATACATGACAGGTAAGTTTAGACTAATAGGTTTCAGATTTTAGCTGTCCGATGTCCGCCGATTCATTAGATTATTACTGCCTTCCCACAGTTTTCAATGAAACAGTCCTAATTGTTGTATTGATTCAAAGTTGTAGAACTGCACCAAGAAAATAAACTATAGAATATTTTCACACAGAACAGGTTCGAAAATCCAAATGACGTGTTCAAAATGTAAAAAAAAAAACTAAAAAAAAACAGTGTAATGAAAAGTTTAACACGGACAGCAAAGATCTTATCACATTTGAAGAATGCTAGTGGCAATGAGGGATGTCTACATATAACAGAATTTTAGAACGTGTCGCCATCCCAAACTTTATTTGAAGTTCATCCACAATAAATGGCACGTAAGGAGAAAAATGGTTTAGTTACAGATTAGTAAAAGTATTAAATGTTGAAAGGAGACATGTCCATCACAAATAAAGAAGAGCATTTTCAAATTTCTTTTGGCTCATTTTTAAAGGAAAGCAGTTTGTGTTCATTCCTGTATTAACGAAGAACATGCTGTCTCCAATCAATAACCTGCTTTTCATTATTTTTCTGTTGTGTTTGGAATATAGGATGTTCCAGAATAATGATTCCTAATTTTCAGATGTGATAGAGGGCACATAAACAATTTTTTCGTAATAAAGTAATGTCCGGAAATGCTTTCATATCAAGATATAACGATATTAAAGAAATGAGAATTTCAAAGACTGTCAACGTGAAAAGTAACTGGCTATTATATCGAAGACCGTTGATCTATCCTTGAACTTACTGTGCGAGGATGTTGCTGCGCATAAATTCGCCGTGCCTCATTAGCAATGCCATAAGCTGCTCCATATGGTATAAGCATGTCTGCTAATTCAATATTTGCAAACCGATACATTTTTTTAATGATTGGATATTTCATAAACGGATCTCACAGAAGTTATTTTGTGACAGACAACTAAACCAAACCAATTTCAAGTGTTTCCATGGTAACGGGAATAATTGAAAAAACAATTAAATGTAGTCATGGACGATATTAAGCTGAATGAAAAGTTTTGACTTTTACTTTTCGATACGGAAGCATTTCCGGACACTACGTTTTTAAGAAAAATGTTCAGTTAAATGCCTACTACCTTACTTACTTACAAATGGCTTTTAAGGAACCCGAAGGTTCATTGCCGCCCTCACATAAGCCCGCCATCGGTCCCTATCCTGTGCAAGATTAATCCAGTCTCTATCATCACACCCCATCTCCCTCAAATCCATTTTAATATTATCCTCCCATCTACGTCTCGGCCTCCCCAAAGGTCTTTTTCCCTCCGGTCTCCCAACTAACACTCTATATGCATTTCTGGATTCGCCCATACGTGCTACATGCCCTGCCCATCTCAAACGTCTGGATTTTAAGTTCCTACTACCACATTTATGAAAATTAGGAATAGTTATTCTGCAAAACCTCGTATATTCTTGACTTCCAATTTCGCTCTTTAAATATATTAATATAATTAATTTAATTTGCTAGGCAATTGATTACATTTTATGTTTAGTCATTAGAACTCCCTATATACTATTTTAACATGTTATTTCTTCTTAGTATTGCGTAATTTTGATTTAGCTTCATTATGACTGGAGATAAGACCATTTATATTCAAAATATCCATTCCAATGTCGGTCGTACACGAAAATACAAAGATCAGGTGTCAATACGAATTTTACAGTGCAAAGATTAGCTTCCAAATATTGTGTAAAACCTGCATTTGAATAATCATTTTGTCATGCTGATGGAGGACGTGTGCTTAACAAGGCTCTAAGTGGTTTTTAATTTCTTGTCAACTACACCTACAGGCCAAATAAAACTTTCTATCTTCGACTTCAATATAATGAATTACTTATGTGGAATGCATCACAAGTACAATAGACAGTTCATAATAAGCACTGATCTAGTTAAATGGCTTCTTTTCGTTAACGTCAACCACTAGTACAACGGAACATTTTACTCTATATTTAATATGTATTTTCTGTGTCCTAAAATTTACATTGGTAGCTCATTATAGGTAACTTCTCTTAACATACAAACTTTCAAAGACAGTTTAAACCTCATACTAAGTAAGGTTCTTTGTTGCAAGAAAATATGCACATTTACATATTACTTTGCAATTTCATTATTATACATCAATTACGTTTGGAATAATGTTACATAATAATTTTCATTGAAATCTACACAGCAATTGTTTGAATTCCACAAAGTAATGTACTGAAAATTTATAACGGACATTTCCCGTTCTACTCTGCATTCTTCAATTCTCTTCCTTCTCATAAAGGCTTGAGACAAGTGGGCGAAAACAAAACATGAGCATGGATTCAATTAACTGCTTTCGAAATGTTTATGTCTTTCACACATATACGCTACACATAGCATCCCAATGGTCTATATAGCCTATATATACATTTAAAAAACTGGCTTAGTGTTTGCAAACAATGCAGTGGAAACCGAAGTTATACGTTCTAGAAATTTTGTTTTAAGGTTTCCAAGAAAAGACAAATATAGACAAAATATTAAATATGTTTTTGAGATATATTAAGCTATTCTAATTTATTATTGTATTTAGAATCACTTTAATTACCGGTATTATGGTAAAACAGGTGTATTTTCTAGACACTACAACAATAAAATAACACACTATAATGTCCTGTTTATTTTATGCCATAATGGGCTGCATTATTTATGAAACATAAAGCCAGTTCCCTGTTATTTTCCCTTTCCATTGCATACATCGCCGATTAGCTACACATTATACCAATAAGACTTCAGGGAAATACCTGTAGTTTTATTCACCGAAACTCGAAGAGGATTGGCAATATATTATATCTTCACATATCGATGTTCCGAAGGTAACTGCTGGGCGATGCTAACGAGAAGAGAATGTCTGTGCTGAACACATGACTTCTACCTGCTCCTGCGCAGACCACAATATTTTTTATGGAAAACTAAATGCGAATCGTAGATACACGACTATTTAGGATTATAGAACTGCAGTATTTATATTGTTTTGAAGCTCAAACATTTATTCCTTTTGTCAAGTCAGATTTGAGTTTGGAACCACTGTGAGACGTATCGAAAGCAGGTCGCTGCTGTAGGTTTGTTGTCATCAGTTTGTGATTAAATTACAAACGTACCAACGTTCGTGCATAATGTGAGAGTCACCCGCAATTACCTCACGACTTCTGCTCTTCCGCTTGACACGATAATCTCCGGGACTTAGAGGTGATCACATAACTTTCGTGTTTAACGTTATGTTTTCGTCCCACTGCAATTATTATTATTATTATTATTATTATTATTATTATTATTATTATTATTATTATTATTAAAAACTATATCCGTATTAAATTCCCATACTCCGCATTTCATCTCTGTTAGTTTGGCAGATTTGATATTACATGCGCTCTGCGTTCGTCAAGAAGGACGTGAGACATTTAGTTCAGTATTTCTTTGATATGGTTGAACGCTTGGTCGCACAGTACTGGCTTATCTAACTTAAATAACAGGACGCATTAAAGAGAAACGGAAGAAACTAAAGAACAAAGAGAGGTAAAACAAAGAGCAGTAGAAAAGAGAAATGAGAACGAAATCAAAGAAAGGACGAAGGAAACAAATGAATTGAAAAGAGAGAACACAAATCAAATACATAAAAAAGAAACCAAAGAGAGCAAAGACAGACAGAAAACAAAGACATAGAAGAAAGAAAAGAAATAAACAAAAGAAGGAAATAAAGAAACAAAAGAGAGGCCACAAAACAAAGAAATGAAACTAGGAAACAAGGAAACAAAAGAAAATACACAAACAAAACAAAGAATACACAAAGAAACAAAAAAGAAAAGAATGAAACAAAGACAAGAAAGGAGAAAAACAAAGAAACAAAGGGAGGAAACAAAGAAGAAAAGAAGGAATAAATGAAACAGAAAAGAAAGGAAAATGATAAAAACGAATAAAGGAAAAAATTATCAATATGAATGAACAAACATGAAGCGTAAAGACAAATACAGGAAAAGAGAAATAAAGACAATAAGAGTGACTAAAATATGTAAATAATCAGAAAGATATTAAAAGAAGAATATGTCATTTTCGGAAGTTACACTCATGTTGCAAACATTTATCGTTTGTGGATAGAAAGAGGTTCCAGATCATCTGTATGAACACTCCGTTTCGTTAAGAAGCTAAAAATATTTCAGCTGGTATTTTCCTTACCGTGTTTTCCTTGTAGTTGAATAAATGCTTTGTTTTGGTGGCTGCGACTTCGAAAATAGTCTCCCTCCTAAGATTATGCTCCCAAGAGATTAACTCACCATCTGAAAACAGACGATATTTACAAATTATTATTCCATATAAACACTCAATAAAATCGGCAAGCACGTAGCACAAATCTAATTAAAAGGAAATCCACCAAGCCAAAAAATAAAAAGACTTTTTATTTTCCGCCTGTTACTTTAAGTTGAAATTTTTTCACAAAATAATTTTTATAAAAATTATTTTTAAAATTAAAAATGCAATAGTTAAGTAACAAATTGCATATATTAATATCAAATTTTGCACATTTTTGCATTTTACGAGTTTATAGGAAATGTCCAAATTGCTGCCCTATTTTCACGCACGTGTTACGTCTTGAATGTGGTATAATCCCGACATTTAAACATAGATATTTAAAACTGTCTTGGATGTAGAGTATCTACGTGAATTTTCTTTGCTTGTGGCAAAAAAATCGCAACGTTAAAGATCAAGTTTAGAGTACCAATGGCCGCTTTCAGTGGATGACCACTGATTTCATGAAGGGATACTATAGAGGCCTACCACAGAAAACACTATTGAATAAAATTCATCCAATACTTCGATTATTAAAACTTATCGAAGTAATTATCTGATTGTTACAAACTACTATCGAGTAAGTCCAATTTAATCAATATTGCCCATTACTATTGAACATCGTACTTTTAGCCAATATTTTCTTACCAGACAAAAGCCACTGTCCCTGATGCAAGTGATAAGCTTGAAGAAATAACTACACTCAATAAGTAACAATAGATTACTATGAGCAACTGCTTTTTCACAAATCATCGGCAATTACGATTAATAATAATAATAATAATAATAATAATAATAATAATAATAATAATCTTATTAGTGCAACTATAAAACACATTCATTCTGACGCTGAAGATTTGAGACTTAGTAATAGACAGTGCAACAAAGCAGATTGCTTTAAATATGACTGTAAAAAATATACAATAAAAAATAAGTAACGAAATTGATAAACTATAAATATGGAAGTGGTACAATAAGTAAATAATTAAAAGTAAGGGAATAAATAATATTTCTCAATATAAGTATGATAATTTTTTTGCAAAGGCTAGCAAAATGGACAGATAGAAATCTCAATTTATAAAGTTTTCAATACTTTATGGTAAAACCACAGTCTAGTATACACAGTCACGAAGCTTGAGTTGTGAGGACATTAGGAACAATAGACTGTGCAAGTACTATTTCGCATTGTCTGTGATGAGACGATGGTAGCGATCCTAGTTGTTAGCAACTTCCTATGGATGCAGATTTACTACGTATTGAGCTTCGTGACTGTAAATACTAGACTATAGTAAAACTACGAGTAAAATACTTTTCTCTTTGTAAACTTATAAAAATGCAAAGTGAAGAGTTGCAAAGTAGCTGTATTAGTGAAATGGAGCTGCTTTGTCTGCACACCAATCAGTACATGTCAGGGACGCCTAGAACCGATTCCTTCTTCGAGGTAGAGCTAGTGACCTCTAGTATCTTCGGGACTCAAAATCGACTTCCTCAAATTCTTTAATCTAATCCCTTCCTCCAAGTGAGGATAGTACCCACAACGGATCATTTGATTGTAGTGCTAAAGAAGGTTCGTCAGCCGAATGTGATAAGTCGTAATTGGCTTCAGAAATGGAGGTGGTTTCATTGAGCTTACCTAACAAAGATTCCTAGAAGAGCAGTTCCATGGGTCTTATGTTATTTGATCTCGGCTAATAGAAGGGGAATCTAAGGTCGACTATCAAAGCAAACAGTTGGCGGTGCAAAATTAGACAAGTTCAGCCGGAATAAAATGGAAAATTTTATATTTGTGTCATAAATTAAATTCTTGCAACTCTTGACTTCATAAAAATTGGGATGAATGTTTGGATTTTACAATTCTGGGTTGGAATATAATTTCTCCAACGCTTCGGAGCCACCTGCAGATTTCTTCCTCAGAGTAGCATCGCTTTACAAAAGCAAATATTTATATGATTTATTCAACGACTGTTCATTGATTTTAATTAGTGATGTTGTCTTCTGGTTATAGACCTAATTTTATATGACTTTTTAGAATTACACAGAAATCAAAAGATACTATCTCTGAAATATTTCCGAAACGTTCGAGAGATTAAAATTTAAAACATGGCTACGAGGTCCAAATTCTTCGTCATCTCTCAATTATCGTAAAAAGCATAAACTCTTATTTTATAGAAGTGTACTTCACGAGCAGCTGAAATGTGGAAGACACTGACCGAAACCTCAGTAGTCTACATGTAGCAAAATTTGACAAACACTACGCTAAGCTAAACTAACCTAACATCTGCTTCATGTGCCTCTACTAACATTCATTCTTACTAATTGTTTTGCAGCCTTTCTGTGAACCACCGGAGAATTGTACAAGCAACCCCCTCCCTGACAAACCACTTCTCTCATTCTATCCTGAACTGAACTCTTTAATATTTCGGTTTCCTTTTATCTCTTTTATCCTTCATTGGCACTGTACTTCCAGTGCATTTCTAGCCTTCATTCTTCCATTTCATTCAACAGCCAGAACTTCTCAATTGAAGTGAACAGGTGAGATTGTTAGTCTATACAGTAACTAAATACATGCAAGGGAACATGGGACTCCAGAATCTGTACACATACCTATACGTTATACGTTCGGTTACGAGAAGTGTAAATACACAGAGCTTACATTGTAAATAAATTCTTATATATCATTGTAATAGCCAACAAAGATTAATACCAGAAAAATTATCATTGAAGTTTCCTCACCATTACCTAATTTGTTAAATGTTATTTCAAATCTACTCGCACTAATGTACGAAAACATCCGTCGCCAATCGAATTGAAACAAATCGGCGCTCACTGGACATATGTTGACCAAATTCTGTATTTGTTACATTGTAATGACTTACTAGTTAACCCGATGAATACTGTACATGTACGCATATGTAGGTGACAAATTCATCTCTACTCACGATTATGAACTACAGAGACTATTTAGAGACGATGAGAACATAGTAACAGAAATCCTTGCTTTACAGTCCTTTTAAATTACGCAGAATATTCAGAGAGATGAAATAATTGTAACTGAACTATATGGCATTCATCCTTCCCAGGAACCCAAATGAATCCAAATTGCAGTCTTTGTGAGAAGTCGTAACTGAACTACGGCCAGGCATCAGTTTAACAGAACGACAGTACAAGGTCTACACGACATTAGCAATATAGCTAAATAATAATAATAATAATAATAATAATAATAATAATAATAATAATGTTTATTTACCTTCAATTTCTATAGTACGAAAGTAATGAAAATGTAGATAACATTGTGAAATTAACTACAAAACTGAATAAATGATTATATTTAAACTTATCGCTTTTTGCGGTATAGACAATATCATAGATTTCAAATATAGCGAAGCGTTTTAGCAATGTGTTAACAACTACAAAATATTATTATTCAATATCCAATTAAATGAAAATATGCTCGGTAATCTTGCATCAACGTTGCCACGTTTTTCCCGCAAAATCCGGGCTGTAGGACTGAGGAAAACTGTGGATTTTAGTTGAAACCAATTTATCTCAATGGCCTCGTTGTATACAGTTTGTTATTTAAAGACGCTGTATCAATTACTGGATTACTTAGCGACTATGGCATTCGTGATAGTGACAGATGAGGCTAAGGATTTGTTATATGCTTAACTGGAATTCGCCTTACAGTTAGAGAACTGAGCCAGGTAATCCGACAAAATGAATATCGAGCCCATGCCCGAGCCGCAGCTCCACATCAGTAGGCAAGCCCGCCAACCTCGTGGCTCATATGTACAGGGACATCACTTTATTTTTACCAACATTTTTAACATTAACCTGGCTATACTCGGAAACACTGTTACCCCCTTCCATTACAGGAGTTTGGTGTTACTAGTGCAATATGTAAACAAATCATTTCATTAGCTATAGAAGGAGAGAAAAGTAGTGTATCAATTTATATTACAGGGAAATACGATATTAGGATTTTCAGTTTGATCATTACTTTTACGGTATTTTATCAAAATACAGTAGAGTAATAACATTTTTTTTTTTCACAAAGTCAACTCTTCAGGCGGTTTTATTCGTTATACTGGGTGTTCAGTTCAAAATGTGTCATGGCTCGCTGTATGCCGTCATGTGGCTAGCCGATGAGCCTAGAGAATTCAATCTTCCTACACTTCCGCAGAGGTGTATAACCTAAGAGGCAGAGAAGTTGCCTAGCAAGTACGGCGTTCATTCTGAAGAGTACGTACCGATACGTACGGTCACGCCGGTAGTGACAGGAATGTGAAATGTTTGGAAATACGTACTGTCGGGATATGGGGAGAGGGTTAAGACGATTACTTACGTATTTGTTGACATTAACTTCGACGGTCAACATGGACACGGAGCATTTGATTTGTGTTGTGGAATGTTACCGTACGCAACCGACGATAACAAATACCCTGCGTACGACTTGCCGGCGCAAAACGCAGTTCGAAAGAGGTTATGGTAGCACACAGACCGTACAGACCGCCATCTGTTGCTACGACGTCCAAGTTATACCGTACACGTTCTCAAGTTCAGATTGAAGAACGCCTTAAATAATAGGCAACTTCTCTAACATATAAGCTGAAACTCGCTTCAAATCGGTGACCCAACAACAGTGACGTCATGACACACTTTGAAATGAACACCCAGTATAATGGCTACTTTATTCAGCATATTACCGTAATTTCGGTAACTCTAATCTTCACCTCTGGTCAGTCCACACAGATACTAAAGATATTCAGTCATGCTACACACCGTACCTGTGCGAAATAAGCAGGGGAGGGTATTTACGGAGATCGCGAAAATCACGACATAATAGATATACAATAGATTTTTACTAATCTTTACGAGTTAAGCGATTCTGATTAATCATATCCGGATAAAACAATCACGACAAATCCCGAAATAGAGTTCTAATAGCGAAATATGAACACATTCGCGTATTATTATTATTATTATTATTATTATTATTTTTATTATTATTATTATTATTATTATTATTATTATTATTGTATCGTTTTATAGCGAATTTCATATTCTGAGTTCTTTTTTCAGACATTTTTTCATTTGAATTTGTTACATATCCAAGTAGGCTACATTACATGGTATTCCAGGTGTTCTGATTACATCAGTGAACTCAAAAGACGGAGAATTCAGCATTTCACTAATAATTTGAAAGTATTAATGAGGGCTGCAAGTTTTTTTTTCGTTTTTAATGAATGTGTGTTAAATACAATCTGAATTCAACAAATATTGTCTATTGGCCATACAGCATCTTTACCAGAATCCAACGAACCTTTAATGTTAATTATTTGGAAAGTAATATTCATACTGAGTTAATACTCCAATTTCAAAATAAGTGTATTTTCCAAAATTTCCATTAATATCCAACAAGAGTACAAATCAATCTCCAACAATCTCCGCCGACACCAATACTAAAAAAACACAAATGATAAAATTAATCTCCATAAATATCTGCCCCTGGAAATAAGCTTCAATAATATAGGCCGTTCCTTCTTTGGAAAACGCAACGAAATTTTTTAAACACACTATACTCTGTACTGTTTACTTCACTGCTAGTAGACTTCGAATGCAACAGCGGCCGTAAGTTTGTGTGGCTGACGGGAGCAACTACATTAGTGAAAGGGGTGGGAGTCAAATACATTCAGAAACGCAGGTACAATAAAAATGCAAGTAAAAATAAAGTGATGTCCCGGTAGAAAGGTACAGATCAAATCGGCCCACAGGGTGACGGGAGGTTAAGATTCCAATCTATACAGACAACCGGCATTGATGACAGCATAGACGTCAGTCCTACGTGCCCGCCGCCTTTACCCCCAAGGAAACGTCCCTGTACTCATTTCTGTTAGAGACTGGGTAAACCCAAAAGCCATGGTACTACTGAAAGGATTGAATCAATGGAGAAAATCCATGATCCATCAGGATTCGAACCCCCGACTTTGTAGTGCTACGCCTTAACCGCGACGCTAACACGCGTCCCTCTCTAATAGGAAACTAACTACTCATAGTCATAATATACTCCCAAAATGTTAACATAATGGTATTTTGTGAAACTACTAACAAATAGAATTTCCTCAATTTCACGCCGGCGTTTAAATTCAGACAAAACATTTTAAGAATATGACGCTGAAAAGGTTAAAATACCATCTTAAGTCCAACCATATCTTGAAGATGGAGACAGTAAAGCTTACTTCAGAATTATTGTAATCGTATGTGTAAAGATATAAATTTCTCTTAACATTATCTGGCTCATTGTTAACCAATTAACCTTCATTTTTTTATATTCTATTCACAAATGCCTCAGATAACTTGCAGTAGAAAACGAGACAACAGTGTACTATAAAAATGACCAATTGATATTTAGAATACAAAACTAACATCTCAAGTCCGCTGAGCTTTTGATAATTACAACTTAAGTTGGAAATACGTCAAACGTGTCGGACTGGAACAAACCCGTGACCATCTCAACTGAACACTTCAAAATCAAGAAGTGCAATTCCCACTGAGAAGTATTACACGGAAAGTATTACATACAAAAATAATTAGCTGTATATAGAATTTCTGAGACAGAAACAGCTGAAATCCTGCATTTTGTCAGTGTTTTAGGGACATGTGCTTGACACGGCTCATTATCTTTCATTAATTAGACACGTAAACCAAACTATATAAATTGAGTGAGAAATTCTTTGCAAGCATTCGGGCACTAATACGACATACAGCCATCCTCGACGATCTAGAGCAGCGGTCGTCAGCACAGAACACCCTGGGGATAGCGTCCCTTACCCGCGGAGAACACAATGCACAATGGTGCACTCGTAGCTGCTAGCGGGTATGCTCTCTACCTCTTCCTGCTGCACGACGAGGCACACGGGACGGCTCCGCTTACCCTTTGCACATTTCAGCGAGTGCTGACGATCACTGATCTAGGGCATACCGTGCTAGCAGTGGTATCCCAGGTTAACGTGTTCAAATGTTGACGAAGACGATATCGCGATGGAATCTAAAGAGCGATATAAACTTTAGCATGGCTTCCTCCAAGAGGGACGCAAAGTTGGAAGGCCCGTGTCGTACATTTACGGAATATAAAAATCTTGTCCTTGACACAGGGTTCGGCGCAAAATTTGTTGGTCATTTACCGCCAAAGTTCAATTTCGGCGCCGAATAACCTCCACAACTGAAACCATCGTTAACTAAAATACTATTCGTTCTAAGATGCAGTTCACAGTAGGCACTGGTCTAGTTAAATGCAACATATTCGCCTCTAGTGTAATACATTTGGGTATTTCCCTGATAATTACAAGTAAAATGGTTATTCAAGTACCAGCGAAACTGAGCTGCATTTCAAACCTACGTTTCTTTCATTTGTATATTAGCATATTGTTTAAAGTACCGGTAACAACTATATTTCTTTAGGTCAATTGCTCTCTACAGTATTCATCCCTTGCAAACTTTCAACCCGATGCTGCAGAATATTCCTTTGAGAGAACTATTTCTTAATTTCTAAGAATAGCTTCGGTGGATGCTGCGTATTTCTCGGCCGGATTTTTGGCGTGACTGCGCCGGTGGAAAATCACCTTCTTCACGACTTCCACAATGAAAGCTCTGAGTGTTTGCACACAAAAGATTTTGTGACGGAATTCAGTGCTGACGAAGCACCAATTTCAGGTCTCATATTTACTGCTGAAACAGCGTTGAACTTACTTTAAAAAATTTGGAAGTGTTGAAAATGTCAAGTCCAATTTAAGTCATAAAATACTGCGACATATAAGCAATCATCCAATCGCTATTGATTCTCTTGCATGTTTTTCTTACTTATTACAATATATTTAAATGATTTCCAATATTAAGGGTATACTCTGGAAGCATAAATCGTCTTCAAGTAACGAAATTGTGATGTTCAAAGGTAGTAAGTTTAGAATTCAATAATGGTGAATGCATGTTTCAGTACATTTTTTTTCCTTCGACTATACGAAATTTTAAGACAGTTTTTTTCCATCTTATAATTTTTGCGGACTATCTCATTTCAGAAATGTGATATTTATAATTTAGGAAAACATAATTTAGGAAAACACTACATTTTTACAACGTTTTGAATAAAACAAAAATGCTCTGGCAGGTCATGTTACAATGAACATGCCATAAAATATAAGATAAAAAAAACGAAGATAAAATAAGATTTAATTTAGATAAGTGTAAAGGAATTTTATGCATATTTTATTCGAACATAATAATTAAAATGTAATATTATATCGTTTTTTCTTTCTATGCTACATAAAGGAGTGTTAGATAATTTTCACTACACAAAACCTTTTTAAATGAGAATGGCGATAGTTGCCTTCCAGGGTGTTCCCTTAATGGAATATTACAATATAAAGTTTCAAAGATTATCAGAATATGTACTGAAAACTGCATAATACGTAATTCTATCCTCTCTATGCTACAAACAGAATTTGTAAAAATACTGAACGGTAGGCCTATATCTCTTCTGTTTTGTTACTTTGGATGATTTTAAACTACTACCAATTACTATGTTACTATCGCGTTTCTAAGATTATGATCATTTACGAATAAATAATTTATTATTACTTTTGGTAGTAAAATTAGTATAACTCTTAATCTCACATTTCTTTAACAAAGAGAATTTATTACTTTTTTCGAAGCCGGAAAAAATAACGTGTTTTCTGCTCGACTGAAGACACATTTGTAAATTCAATACTACCATTGTAGTTACATATTGAACGCAATAGTCATTATGTATAAGATAAAGACAGATATCACGTCAACGCCGTAGAGACAAGTTAAAAATTTCAAAGTGTAATAACATATAGCCATGCACTTCATATTCTCGTATGTGTTGACATTATAATGAATACTCAACGCGCGTTACTAACATAGTAAATCAGCTGTGTTCCGCTAATCTAACCATGACATACTAATATTTCATACACGCCACTCTTTTTAACTGTACTTAAAGGCACGAGCTATGAGAAAAATAACTACCGTAATGATATTTCTACGTTCAGTTGAAGATATACACTTATAAAGGCAGCAATATTAGCAATAGAAGATTAAGAAGACAAACACAGCAAACTGGAAAGAACAAAAGTACAGGATGAACGAAGGAAGATGATCCACAAATTCTACAGTATTAACCAAGAGAATTACAGTATTAACCAAGATAACTACAGTATTAACCAAGAGAAAGCCGTAACAGAGCACATAAATCACCACTGAATTGTTGTGTCACAATACATGGTGTAATATTCTAATGAATTACCCACACTAACAGAGCACTATACCCCCTCAGGAAAAGAGACACTGACTCAGGCTATTCGGTGTAAACCTCCACATTGAGGCTTCTGGTATGGAACAAGAGATCTCAAGTCTCCAAAGATATCAGTTGTTTGCTACTGAAATAAAGGTTACGACAAAGCGGATTATGATAGGCCTGCGAAACTGGTCGAGACGCGGCTGTTAGAAACAGTGTTTGCAACTTTTAAAAATAAATTTAATTGAACCAAGTCAAATATTAATATGTTACTGAAGTTGGGGCATATTTAGATAACACTACAAAACATGTAGGTTTAAATTGAAATATTTTGTATATTGTTATAGTATAAGACAAAAATAGTAATATCAAAAAAGCGAATGTTCATATACGTTACATATTTGTACTGTGCTCATAAAATCGGATGACATTTTAAACAAAAGAACAATTCTCGAAGTTATGCTATGTAGTCACAGAAGTTCGATGTGGCCTCCTATAGTAGCCGGGTAGTCATTAAAGTGGTACTTAAACCCTTAATACATACGACCAAGAACATCAGAGTGACGAATATGATAGCCTCCCTGATTCGCTTTTTTAAATGGTTAATGACGTCAATAGGTACATTATATACAATAATAAAATCCCGTAAGTAAAAATTCAAAGAAGTGAGGTCCGGAGAGCTTGTTGGCCATGTTTCGCTCCATCCCACCCGATCTATCTCTGTGGAAATCCTTCACTTTCAAATCACACCATAAAAATACGAAATACCACAATTTTGCTGAAAGACTACACCGACGTTCAAATTTGGGATAATGCAAACAATTCTAACATTTCGAAATAATTGTGCGAGGTTACAGTATATTCCCAGAAGAAGAAAAAGAAGAGACCAATCACATTAAATCTTGTAAGAGCATATCACATTTTTGGGCTATTCCACTGTCAGGTGGAATGTAACGACTTTAAGGACGGTTATGTCTGAAATTTTTAAACCAAGATATTAAAAATATGTCCATAAAAGTATGCTATGACGAGATTCTAGTCAGAATGTACTTTACTATAGGCCTATTGCAGTCAGGGATTCCATAGACACTGCCACATTGTCGGGTCGTCACTTCCAACAATTTACTTGCTGTCATTATTTTGTCACAAGGGCATGAAAGATACGCTGGACACACACTGCTGAATTAAAGTACATAATATAAGTGCTGCTTCGTAACAGTAGGACAGCCAGTGCGATGCGATCGGCAGTGGTTCTCAATCACGTTTGGGTGCTTCCGAGTTCTCCCCCTACTGTAAGACGAATGACGGATAATCTTGGCGAGTTCTCGGCCTCAACTCGCTACAGCTAATTTCACCGACGCTAAATAACCCAGCAACTGATACAGCTTCGTTAAATAAAACAACAGTAGGAAGACTATTAGCTGAAATGCAAGAGGAGTTGCAGCAGACGTCTCAACTTTGATGCCTCTTTCGTGAAACGAACTCCTCACTTGGTATTCACTTATTTCCTTTCTCAAAATATCTGAGTATCTACATTCTAACAACATTTCACTGTTATTCTGTAAATGACAAACACAAACTAAGTATGCATGTATACGCGCAATCAAAAAGCACATTTCAAAGCAAGGGACTGAGAAGTGTATATGTTACTGTAAATGTACGAAGACCGGTAAATCTTAGAATTTACCGGTATAACCTAACATTTACCATTACAGTGCGGTAAAACCCCGAAATATCTTTTATATGTATACATTTTGAACTTTTACCAAGAGATATTGGTAAATCTAGGAGTTACCGATCAGCTGTGGTAAAATCGTATTAAAGAAGAAAAAAGAATCTTTACTAAGATTTGCCGTTCTTCGCACTTTTACATATCTATTTCCAATAAATCTTTTATTGTTGTTTTAGGATCTGTTTAAAAACATAAATACAAATCATCTCAGCAATGACTGAAATAATTTGTATTTATTTTTAATTTAAGTTATTTAAATATTCATACTTTCTAATGTGAGTATAATAAACAATATTCTATATTAAAAATAGTGAAAAATATTATAATTTTAACCACTGTCTGTTATAGTATTTCATATAAAAATTAACAAAGTCTTTACATCTTCTCAAAGAGTCTAGGTCCACAAATAAAGTAAAACAAACATTATGAAGCACTTTTTTGTTGAACACTTTTTAAACATTTACACTTTTTGAATCCTTGTCCTCCAACGAAAGATAATTGACGAACCACTTCCCGTACATAAATTCCTTCTTTTTCTAATTCTTCAATGCTGATAAAATTTTCTTTACACAATATAAGTTGGTTCCTAGAGTACAATGACTTCAGTTTGCCAGCTTTGGTACCAAGTTGATAAAACTCATCTTAAATATTTATGATCACTGTTATTATTGATTTTGCGTCAATTTTTGCATCCGGTACTTTGATTCTCACATTCTATCCGACTAAAAATTTTGGAATTTTGTTACAAGTGGCTGCTTTCATTTTCTTCGCTTGCACTTCAAGACCTTCTTTCGTAGCCTCTCTAACCTCTTCACCCCTGCAAACATGTCTGAATCTGCACAACGAAGGCGAGATTCTTCGTTCTGGATTTTTCGATCTAGCTTTTACCAGCTCGCATCGGTAAATCCTGAGATTTACCAACATTTCTTGGTAAAAGTTCAAAATGTATGCATCTAGTAAGATATTTTGGGGTTTTACCGCACTATAACGGTAAATGTTAGGTTATACCGGTAAATTCTAAGATTTACCGGTCTTCGTACATTTACAGTAACATATACATAAATTAAAAGTGAAATAATAATGCCGCGAAAATCAGAGTCCTACTTATAATACTTCAGAAATTCAGTTACTTTAAGTATGATTTGACAAAGCATAGTGGGGATAGAGTAGTGGAATTAAAGCGGTGCTCCTAATATGACATTTCACATCAGAGCGTAGAAGAATGTGCAGCAGAGGCAGCGGCAGCAGCAACGTGGAGTTCAGAGTCCGCCACCCGGGGAAGCTATGCGCGCCCAGACCTGCCGCGCCCCTGGTAGACTCGCGACACACCACCGCGTGGATGGCGGTGCAGAGGCCCCTTAGGGACACGTGGCGAAGAGAGCTTCGCTGGCTTACCTAGCCCACAGCCGGCAGACGCTTCGGTTCCGAAATTCATTCACAGGTAAGTCTCAGAGAAATCATGTGAGCACAAAACAAAGCCCGGCTCGGGATCAGAAACCAAAAGCCTATCATTTTAATACACATTAGAGTGAGTCATCGACCAGGAACTTCGGGATTCCACATTTTAAAAGATCATAATACATACAATTTTTAAACTGAGCATGTACTGTAATGCTAAGAATGTATCTACTTTGAGATTTTTATGGAAATGTACACTTTTAGAATCCTCATAGTATATTGAGGGCATCTATATGTCTGTGTACAGTGATCTATCTCAAACAATTAAACGTAATTTCTTCATATTCAATATCTAAAAGTTAACTCTTTCCAAAATCTATACTAATAATAAATCTGTAGCCGAAATTTTTCTCGTAATTTTCGATTTTCCAAAAATAATTGGTCCTAACATATATAATTAACCGCCCTGAAACCGAAAATCGCTTTTTTTTTTATTTTTGTCTGTCTGTCTGTCTGCCTGGATGTTTGTTACCTTTTCACGCGATAATAGCTGAACCGATTTATATTAAAATTGGAATATAAATTAAGTTCTTTGTAACTTAGAATTTAGGCTATATGGCATTCAAAATAGTTTATTTAAAAGGGGGGTTATAAGGGGGCTTGAATTAAATAAATCGAAATATCTCCCTTATTATTAATTTTCGTGAAAAATATTACATAACAAAAGTTTCTTTAAAAATAATTTCCGATAAGTTTTATTCCACGCAAAATTTTGATAGGACTGATATTTAATGAGATAAATGAGTTTCAAAATTACAATAACAACGCCATCTAAGGCGGTGTAATGAAATAAAAAACAAATCACTTCGTCTATAAGGGGCCTTGGACAACAACAATCGAAAGCTATGAAACATACGGTAGCCTACAGAGAATGTTTCTGTGTTTGTATGAAGTAATATCGGAAGCTAAATTAACCGATTTGTATAATTAATTATTAATTCACCATTGGAAAGTGTAGTTTCTCTAGATGGACATAATGCTATAATGTTATTACAGTAACTTCTGAGTGAATTGAGGACAGGTAAGATTAAAATAGCTTCTTCTGCACAGAAAACTTGATAGGATTCGTTTCCTGTATTTCCTAAAATAATTTTTATGACCAAATGAGTGGTCTCTGCATCAAAATGATCGAATTTTAATTTTTTTAATACAGTTTAAATTAAGTAACATAATAAACGATTTATCCTTCTATCAATCACGAATGTTCTCTGGATCAAATGTCCTATTTTAATTACGTAATTACTTTATATTTATTTCTAACGGGTGCAGCGGAGCGCACGGGTACGGCTAGTATACAAATAAAATATCATTTCTCAGTTGAGGAATTTTGGATTTCCAACTTTTGTTTATAGACTTCATATCTTCAACATTTCGAACTACTTGCAAGTTCCGTAATCAAGCTAATGTTGTCTTATGACCGGAATGATCCTCTACTTTTATTGAGTACATTACGTTCAGTTGTTTTAGATAGTCAGAAAAAGAATATGCGAGCCATCAGACCTTCGACATCATTACCCTGATGAAAATAATTCTGAATCGTTGAAGATACGAAGTCTCAACACGTGGCTGAATATCCAGAATTCTTCTTCTAAACAGAATGACAGTGAAAACGTAAAATAGCAAGCATTTTAATAACAAAATAAAACAATTTTAATAACAAAATAAAACATTTTTTTTTTTCAGTAAATTGACAATTTGTATTATTTTAGCCCAAATTGTTCCCTGTTTAATCTATCCATAGACAAGTACAGTATGCGCCAAAACAAACAGTACTGAATATGCAAATCTAGCTTTCAGGTAAAGCTCCTTGTGAAGCATATTTGAATAATTTCAAGGGAAATATTGTTTCGGGGCCGGATATCGATCCCGGGACCTTTAGTTGAATATACCAACGCTCTACCGACTGAACTATCCTGGAACTTCACCCGAAAATCCTCTGCAACGTCCGTTTTGTCCACCACGACCTGGCTGGGGATCGAACCCGAGTCGCCTGGATGGAAGACCAGCGCGCTAGCACTTGAGCCATAGACACATGTCGTATAGCGTGGTCCACTGCACAAAAAAGTCTAATAATGTTTTTGCTCTGATATTGTAAAGATGTTTTTTTTTTCAAGTCGTAGGACTATGTTTCAGGGAAGTTCATAATTGTGTTGGATTAATATTTTCGCCTGAACCAAATAGCGGGGTATAAATCAATTGCCAACAGGATCAGCAATATTGAACAACTGATATCTATCAATGTGTGAGGGCAATCAATTGCAGTTAGATGACAGGCATGGATGACATTGATCGCTTTCCTGTTCGCAGGATGTGACATTCATTTAATTTATGGTTGCGAAAAATGTCGCGAGAATAGCACTTCCTCTTTATCAACAACGTTTTTTCTGGCTTCGGTTTGCTGCACGTTCAACGTTTTTTGCTGTTGACCAAAGATTAAGATAAATATTGACTCTTGTGATCAGTGGCTACTGTCTACCCAAGAAATATGAAAATTTAATTCAATAAAATGTACGTCCGAGATGGAAGGGAACTTTATTAAAATAAGTTCCTTTAAGTGGACTGTATTGCATCACCTGTATCAGTTTGTCGATAAAAATATCGTGTATACTTGATATATTAATCAATTCATTCCCTAAAGCATATTATTACGAATAATAATAATAATAATAATAATAATAATAATAATAATAATAATAATAATAATATTGGTTGTTACAAATTCTTTTGTGTGTAATTCTTAAATTGGAAGATATTTAATACGATTTGGTAAATTTAGGCCTATACAATGTATCTTAATATATAAAACTGAATGTGGGTATGTATGTATGTATGTATGTATGTTCTCTATACAAATCTACACGCTTTGACCGATATGTGCCAAAGTTTGTACATTTAACCTTCATAACCAGGAGAAGAACATAGGCTACATTAAAATTGTGCAAATGGAAGTTAAATTAATTATAATTGTAAAAAATAAAAATAAATAGATCAAATATTCACGTATAATATTAAAATGCAAAATCTTCTACAGTCAATTGTTTTTTATTATTGTCTGTTGTATTCAACATCGACTTTCACGAGGCCATGGAAATTTTAACACGAAATTAAATTACATTGTTGTTACACATCATGAAGGCTAAAACTAGATCATTCATGCAATAACTATCTTTACGCAGTCCAGGACCGTATTATGAATTCCTCGATGCAGTTCTGTAGATAGTGAGCAGACTGTTTTATACAACTGAATTCTAGAATTCTTTGAAACTACAAGGTTTGCTACCACATAATTTACTTAATATTGAATAACCAATAATACTATTGCGAAAAATTGACCCACCAAAATTATGCACGAATAAGAATTGGTGTGAAAAACTCATACGAAACGTAATAGAATTGGCAATATTAACTGCAAAAATAAAAGGAGATGTTTTTATTCCACGTATTGCTAGGATACTCATTCAATTTTAAGCAACTGCAATTTCAATGCCGCTAGCATTTGTAATGGCCATATTAAAAAGAAGCTCCAAGGACAGTCGTTCAAAGTTGCAGACATTAACTTGAAAACTGCGTGTTTTTCACTTCCTCGCTATATTTTATACAAAGAAGTGGGGGAAAATAGATTTTACACATATCAATAAGCAATTCAATGATACATTATATATGTATATATTGGTTCGATGCTGAAACTGATCAGAAAGAGGAGAAGGAATTATATTTTCGTTGGGTTTTACTTTGTTTATAGTTTGATTTTTCTATTACTTTATTTGTATTTCTGGTGGTGTGGAAGAGAAGGCCTAATGGCCTTAACTACACCAGAATAAATAAATAAATAAACACAAATGAATAAAACAAATAAATAAATAAGTAACAACAAATAAATACATAAAAACAAATAACTATATAAATTTAAAACAACAGTTTAACGTCAGGCACATGATGAAATGTTTTCTTTTCGGTGCATGATTTACAACCCTGAGTTAATCCTGGAAGACATTTGGCTAAGGAGTTCATTAATTCATGTAAGTGACGTTAAGTAAAAATTCATCTTTATGGGCGAGGAAAGCTTAGTAAAGAAATTCGTTTTGGTTGACTGTAGTTAGGTTTCCGAGATTTCCGAAAATGTAATAACCAGTTTAATTAAAAATAGAAGCAGAAAGGAAAACCCGGGCAACGCCGGGTACTTTCAGCTAGTGTACAATAAAACATAGGACATTATCAATTAACGAGATTTTCTTTTCATTTACCGCTAGTAGATAACGGACACTGCAAGAACTCGTAACTGGGAGACCGGAAAGTTGGGTGCTCTCAACTCTACCAGAAACGGAGTTCATTACTTCACATAAACGATAAAACTGAAAAACATTATTTTATAATGCGTCACCAGATTCGGTGTGACATTCGCCTCAGCGCAGCGTGTCGTACGGCGGGCGTCCTTCAATTCATCGAAGGTGTCGTACCATTCATTCCTGTGCAACAATGCTCTTGGTGAAATACTACAGCGCACTGTCACAGATTGTGAGGTCAGTGCTACGAGGCAACCAGTCGAGAGGAGCTGGCAAGATGGTTGACCCATGGCCAATCCAGCGTTGTGGAAAGACCTCATTGAGGCACTCACGAAGGAAATGGCATGTATGTCTGCGTTATGACTGGAATTACATAAATAGTGTGTATATTTGAGGTATTTATAGGGGGTAACGAGACTTTGTGAACATCCTGTACATCACTGGTTGCAACATGGACATAATGTCAATTGAAAACATTACACTATCCTTCCTACAGAAGATTTGAAGAAAGTATTGACAAAGAATATACTTGTCAAGGAAACCTGTTTCTGCTGCAAAGTCACATAAGACTGGTGTGACAATGAAAGAGCTCATCGAAACGGCGGAATAAAAACCTTTAAAACATCAGCATAAGCCTAGATCTCGCACCTTGCGATTTTTGGACATTTTTAACTATGAAAAAAAAAAGTTTCCAGACAAGAGCTTTCTAATTTATTATCCTGTTGTAGCAGGCGAGAAATTGTATATAGTATGTGTTTCAGTGCATTATAGGTAAGAAGTGGACCGTTTTCCAAGGACTCTCCTTACAATAAATATGATCATACAGGCATCAACCTCTGATTGTGAAGTGACTACATGAAATCTTCAAACAGTCTTAGTCCTCCACACAGACTTCATTTCAATAACTAAAAAAAATTGTAAAAGTGGTGCCATATTAACTGTGTACGAACATTTCGTATGCTATCCATTCCCTTCTTACATCGCTGTAGTCTCATAAGTCTGCAGAGGCTGAAAATTTCAATGAGGAAGTGTAGTAATTTTGGCAGGACTCTTTTCACCCGATTAATACGAGGCGCGTTTATAAAGTAACTTTCCCACTCGTCCCACAGCTAGCAAACCATATATTGAGCGAAGCGACTGCGTTTACGTGATAGAGTAATGTCCTGGCATGGCGCATGCGCTAGCGGAACTTCCCGAGTGCTGTCAGTAGCTTCGTTGCATTGGTTGAAGATGGACGCTCCTATTCCAGCTCCCGCCGCGTGTGAAGTGCGATCAGTGAATGCACAGGGCATAGCGCCGATTGAAATTTATCGTCAGCTGTGCCAGGTCTATGAGCCTAATGTCATGAGCAAGCAGATGGTGCGTTGCTCCACAAGGTCGTCTATAATTATGGTTGGCCTCCACTGCGCTCCTCGCCATGCACATTTTGCCGTCCTGCTGAAAATTGTCTACAGCAGCAACGTACCATCTGTTTTTACTTTTTTTTTTCTTTGTTTTAATTTTGGTTTTACTTTTGTTGTTGATCAGCTATTTTATGTTGTTTGTCGTAGTCCATATTGTGATTTTTATCGTGATCCTTGTCGTGGTCCTTGTCGTGCTTGTCTTTGACACTGTCGTGGTCGTTTCGTATTCCTTGTTGTTTTTGTCATGACCTTTATTGTAATCCTTGTCGTCTTCGTGATGGTCCTTATCACGTTTCTCGTGGTCTATGTCATGGTCCTTACCGTGATCCTTGTCTTTGTCATTATCGTGGTCGTGTTCCTTGTCGTAATCCTTATCGTGGTTCTTGTTATGATGCTTGTCGTGGTCCATGTTGTGATCGTTATCTTGGTCCTTGCTGTAGTCCTTGCCGTAGTCCTATTAGTCCTTATTGTTTTTCTCATAGTCCCACGTTTAGAATTTCAAAATAATATTATTTACCCCATTGGACAAGTGACTTTTTGTGTCACATGGTACCTTCCATACTTTCATAAAATATAAGCCGAGACTATACCTAGACCGATGGCCTAGGGACGAGGGGATTTATCTGCTCGAAAGCTAGGTACACAGCGATCCTTAGTGTATTCAGCCGGTGTGGGTTTGAGAATGAGTCTTGCTTGAGAATTAGCGCAATAGAGCTGGGCCATAGTGCCTCCCTCCCGAAATTTCATACCATTTCATACTTAAATCGAGCCTACTAGAAAAACTGATAATATTTTTCACTGCAGCCGTGTTATCCTTTCTGAAAATGGGGCACAGAGGGCTCTATTCCAATTAAATAATATAAGTAAAAGTTTTAGCTTAAACATTTCAATTAATAAAACAAAAGTTTTAGCATTTAGAGGAGCAGATACATTAAGAGCCAAAATTGTCTTGGAAGGAAAAATTATTGAACAGATAAATTGTTTCAATTATCTTGGGTGCAACATTTCTTATATGAAGAATGAAGATATTCAAAACAAGATTAATAAATTCAGCTATGTATGCGGTGTCATTAATAGATCCCTAAAAAGTACTAGGAAAGAAACAAAAATTAAATTTTATAAGGTAATGGCAGTGCCAATGTTGCTTTATGGGTCTGAATTTTGGATCCTGACTAAAAAAGAAGAAAGAAGAATAGAAGCAGCAGAGATGAAATTTCTAAGATCTGTAGCAGGTTACACCTTATTGGATAGGAAAAGAAGTGATGATATAAGGAGGGAACTAAGCATTTTTAAATTAATAGACAGAATGAAACAATATAGAAACGATTGGAAACAACATATACAAAGAATGGAAGTAGACCGCATACCAAAACTGATGATGAACTATAACCCAATAGGTAGAAGAAATGTTGGTAGACCGAAAACAAGATGGGCTCAACAGTGTTAAAAAAAAAATGAGACCGGAACGAGCCTTATAAGGCTTAATCCATGATGCTGATGATGATGATGATTTTTCACTGCAGTGTGCTTTGGGGTAGGGTTGCAACAAGAGTGGAAATTGGATAAAAAGAAACGCATGTGTGACCAGACGTCTTTCTGCATGACTACACCTTCAGTTGCCTTTTTCTTTTTTTTTTTTTTTTTCAATTAATGGAGCCGGTACAAATTATGACATGACAAAGAATTCGCATTACGTAGAACATTTACTAAGTCATACTTTAGATATAGGCCATTCGTTATCTCGTGAAACCTACCTGCGCGTGTGGAGAAGCAGAAAGTGGACTGAGAAGCTTCCCTCCCTAACTACGATTCCACTCGCAGCCACCTAGCTCGCTTATCCCCACCATAGGTTCTTACTGTAAGCTACACACATACATCACAATTCATTTGGTTTCACGAGATAATGAATGACCTATAATGACATAATGTTGCCAGAAAATATATTATAAATTTTTCAACCGTCAACTTCGTTTTTAATCTAATATATTCTGAACAAATTGTTACTCGACACATAGCTGTGCAAATAATAATTAGTGCAAATAATAATTATTATTTAACTTTCAACAGGAAAAAGCAAACATTAATGAAGCTATTCGGAATATTAGTTAAATTTAACAAACCTAGGCCTATCTTTAACACTGAACCAAACATAAGTGTCACTCATAATAATTACATTTCTCAATAAATTAGAATTGATAACAAGCAGACAATCTTCACTAGTGTTATAGAATGTGTGACGTGTGTTTCAGTAACGGGCCCCAATCGAGCGGCAAGAGGGCTAGTTCCGGAGTGACTCACCGGCCAGCCACCCAGACATCTGCCCATGAAGAGCGAGTCTTGGATCGTCGGACAACATAAAGAGAACAGACGTTTATAAAAAAACGAACACTTCGAATGGGTTGTGAATATTTCCTGGTTTTAAAATGTCGTTATTATTTTATTTATCTAAATTATTTTATTAATGAGAGGGGAGGGATTAACTATGCAAATCACTCATTTTGAGACATTGCAAGGCTCCTTCCTTATAAGTGGATAAACAATTGCAGTGTTTGTGTTAACGATGGACGAAGACTGATTTTTTTAAAGGTCGTATTCTTTGTTACGCATTTATACAGCTATCCTAATCGGAATCAAGCATTCGATCCAACCCCTCATACATCAACTGAAACACTCCGAGCTATTATAAGAAAGTACTTCTCTGAAAGAGCACTGTCTTCTTCATTTATTTACTGAAACAGGGAATTCATTTATCATGTCTCGCGACAAGGGCAGACAAATAAACATTTAGGAATTTTATGGATATTTAGGTAGGCATTTCAGAATTTTTACGACGCTTTAAATCAGAATTTATGTAATATTTCCGGAATTTCTGTTCCAGACAGAGACAATTTTGAAAAATGAATTCCTTGTAAAAAAAAAAAAGAAAAAAAAAAGCATATGCACTGTATTTCAGAAATACCACCCTGTGCTACTTGCATCCACTTTTCTGACTGTTGGTAGTTCCAACTTTAGAAACTATCGGTTTTGAATATGTCACAGCAGTATAGATGCCTCAAACTAGAAAGCTGTCTCGTTCGCGCAGGCGCATACAGCACTTCTCCCCTACCACTGTCCGCCTACTGCTGTGCACCGTGGACTAGAACGGTACAGCTCAGTTCTAATAACAGATGAGAAGCCTGCATAGGGAGGGTACATCTTGAATACATCGTCAAGAGGTCAACTTTTCAGATAATATGACTATACCTGGGTATCGGAGCCTAGGTGGGCCCCCTCCGTTAGCTCTACTACTTCCCCTCTCCAGGCAGCTTCCTAGTTTGAGGCATCTGTACAATTTTAATGTAGCAGTTGGCAGATTTACTGAAGACGGTGTTTCTGGGACACACTGTATTTTCCTCGGTTACTTTGATTTCACACTTCTATTGTAACCAATGAGAGTGTTTTGCACAGTCAAATGCTCCCCTTAAGTGCCGTAAATGTCTGATCGAGTTACAATGTCATTGGTGAAGAAGAACAGCAAAGGAGCGAATCGGAAAGTGTCAATTCCATACACATTAATGCGAAAGGAAGATGGATAACGAGCGAGACCTCAGGGGATGCTTGCAGTACGAGGGAGCACAAGAGTTCATAAAGAGTATCAATTCTAGTGTGAATCGAAATAGTTGTTCTAAGTCCACGAAAAATAAGTAAGTAAATAAAAGTCCATACCAAAGACTAATATTAATAATTTATGAGGGACATCTTTGTGTTTTGTGAATTTATATAAAAGGACGTTTTTAACAATAGTGTTATTAAGTTATTGCAAATAACATACACCTGTGTCGTATTATTTCACTGTCTTTCAACTACGTACCGACATAATGCATATTTAAATGGAAATCCAGTTTCTGGAAATAAACATACGTCATGGGTGTTAGGGAGGGGTACACAACTTTTCATTTCCAAGAAATCAACATCCATTGAAACATTTAACATAACACAGAAAAATGTGATAGCTTCAGCAACGTATATACCTATATGTTACATGTTGTGTTACAAGATCCCAACCATTTCATGTGGTAGTTAATTCCGAAACTAGTTGAAACTCCTGTTAGTACAGTAGTCCTGTACTTTTGTGCGACGTTTTGACCTTATCAGTTGATATTTCGCCCGTAACCGTTTCTATTGTGTTTGAGCCTTGAATACAAGAACCAATCTAAGACGTACATTTAATATTTCAAATATGAGGTAAAACACAGATTTTGAAATATAAAATAACACAGATCACGATAAGAATTGATCAATATCTTACTTCTGAAGTTAATTTTTCAATCAGTGTAAGAAAACTGCAACAATGCTTAAGGCAATACAATAAAAACAATAAATCCATTAATATTTTTCGAAAAAAGAGTACACAAAGTATAAATTCCATACGAACACGCATGTGTTCAAAACGAAGCATCTCCAAGATCATGTAATGACTTTTCACGCATATGTCCGATTTTGTGATGAAGTTTCCTTGGTTTTGTAAACGTTTGCATAAATTTAATTTCTCCATTCGGAGCCAGACTCAATCCGACTGTGATGATTCTCAAACGACATTATTCCCTCCTTGCATGCATCAATTGATATTCTGTTCGCATAACCTAATGAATTTATAATTGCTATTTCAGGCATTAATATTGATAATGATGCTCTTCAAAAGTCAGCACATTATTTAAATCACTGAAACATTATCAAAATAAGGTTTACATCAAAATAAGAACACAATTTCATTAAAAAAAAATAGGCTTCACGGTTCATTTAAGTGAAATCGATTAATATCGAAGAGCAGTAATTCGGACTTGTTTACTTAAGTCGATATTGAACACACAAGCCAGCAAGCTATGTTTCACAATGTTACGCTACTCATTAATTAGGAGCAAGCAAGAGAAGGCACTTAAATGCCATCAACTTGGCCCGAGATCGAACCCGCAACCTCGGCCATAGAAGGCCAGCGCTATACCAACTCCGTCAACCCGGCCGACTAAACCGCGGCCATCATAAAGTTACAAGAGACCTTACACCAGCAGCCGTGACGTCACAACGACGTGCTATGCCTCGCAATCGGGTAATCAATTCCAATACCAATATTATTATTATTTTTTTTTTTTGCATAATATGACAAAAATTAAGTTAAATGTGCCCTAGATACTGAAACTTCTTAAATGAAAATTTTCAAAAATAATTTTAATAAAACTAAATTTATATTCTTAAAAAAACTCAAATGAATTGTGCCGTGGGAGAATCATTTTGCCATATATGTCATTATTTTGTGTTTGTTAGAGTACACATTGCTATCATTAATTAGTTTTGAATAATTATTTTTCAAAATAGGTCTTCCCACACCTTTCCAACAACGACCATTAACTCCACACAACATGTAGTCTAGTACATTTTTCATATAAATCAATGCCCATTTCTTCCACTTTCATTTTCAAAAGGTTTATAAAATGTAGCTATATGCATATTTACCTGCTTCAAAATCTGTACGGCGTACAGCACGAATCCACTTTTATCGTCTTTCTTTATTACAAGGAAAAGCAAATGCTGAAACGGGTCTTCCCTTACTTGAACGGTAATTAGATGTGCAACCTGACACACTACACATTCGTCACATTTTATAAATTACAGCCTGTACCACTAACAAAAATAAATATCGGTAACTGAACATTATATCATTATAAGAGACAAATGGTTTACATAACTTTGATACAACTTTAGTTCGTTAAATAACCAACTAAAATAAAAAAAAATACATTTACATAAAGTAACCTAACAATGCTTGCTGCCTTCGTAACAGCAAGCCACCATATCTCAAACGACAATACAACACCAGTACAAACATTGCAACACAAAAATATAATGTTCTATTAATGGTTCAGAGTATGACTTATTCTAAAACACTGAGAAACCGCTTAATGCTTACTTTTAAATCATAATCACATTATCATACTACAAACTTCCCATGCTTTTATGCTTACCAAAAGCATGTGACGTCATAGAAGCTGAACTGTCAACGAAATAAAGCCGGTTTTTCACGACGGTCGCGGTTAAACAAATCAAAACCAAGATCTTCATCGATATAATGGACAGTGTCTTTCGCAAAATAAAATTTGAAAATGAAACCAATTATGTAAAACTTGATAAAGGAACACTTAATTTACAGTGTCGTTACATTGCAGAAGCGTCAACCAACAGTATTTCTTAACATTCATATTCTACAATAGCTTCTGCAATGTAATCGACTCAGTCAGTCTTGTATTCGAGGATCTAATAAGTAATCATGTATGAAATGAAAACGATAACACCTTCTTTAATAATTTAATAGTTCGAGATTTTCTTGAGAAACTCCGAACAAGTTACGGCGCAGGCAAGTTTAGAAAAAACGTCAGTTCAATGTCAAAAATAATTAAATGCAGTATTAAATATTCCGTATTAGAATATGTTTCCAAGAAAATCTCGAGACAAACGGAAATAGAAATTTTAAAACTCATGCGAGCCTAAATGGTATTCTTTATTTTCTGTATACATGCTTTTAGTACGAAAACTTGTATTATTGAACTCTAGTTCCTCGTCAGGTTTTAATGTACAGTTCACCACAGTTCCACTGGTTGTTACGTAACAGGGGTATAAAAGTAAGGGTAGCAGTCTCAATTGCAAATTACGCAATAATTTACGATTTATGTATATTTTAAGACTAAGTAAAATACATTTCAACTTTCAACTAATAAATCAGTGAAATACATAAAAATATGTAAATAATAGTCTCCTTTTATAACAAAGTATATTGTGATGCAAATATTGTTGAAAATTTACACATATGCTTCATGAAGCTAAGGACATAACGGTGCCAAGAAACAATCTTTTGTATTAAAAGTTCTGTAGATTATACAGTATACATTTGGATCGAACTTGTAAATAATAAAATATACAGCATTATGCTTCAGAACTATAACATCGCTACAAAATGAAACTCCTGCGAATACAGTTACTGTACATCCACAGCATCCAGGTCTTTAAATATTTCAGACGGATGAAATGCAAAATTAATATCGCACAATTCCCTCGATTATCGATCGTGACTGTGTGTGAAAAAATACTTTGAACTTAAATAATCGCTGGTTCTATTCATCTTTCTATAACTTATTTATTCTTACTTGGTACTGAAACATTTTTATATGTCTAATATGTACCTACAACACATATTAGTCAGTAATTGCGGAAAATTTTGTGATGTTTATCAAAGGTTAGTTATGAACTTGAATTTATTTTCAATGTAAGTTACTATAGTGTAAATCATAGTTTCATCTTCTAGATTTTTCATAATATACTTACTCCTGTTACCAGATGTCAGTTTAAAACTCCGTAATTATTGTGTCGAGTTAACAACATAACATTTATCTCAAACATAATATGTCATCACATGTATTTATAGCTACGAGATACATTTAAAATTTGTTTTTATCATAGTATGTCACTTATATGTAGTACAAAACAGATGCAATAATGTTCACAGTTTCTAACGATACGAAGTTCATTGTGTGTTACATTTTTATCTTCAACATTTTTATAAGTGTTCATGAGGATGCAAATTGTATGTTCATAATTTTTTAATTACATGATGCTGTGAGATTGAGCTGAATTCAAATGCCTTGGTTGTCTTCATATCATCATCAGAGACATTTTGCTGAATGCCATACAAATCAAAATGTAAGCATTTGTGGTATCCAAAATAGATATCAAACCGAGTGCAAACATTACTTTAATCACGCGAATATTTTGTCTTTCTCTACTCTATCGTTACAGCAGAGATAAGTCGTCTTTTGAATACACAAATTAAGATACGAAATTTATAGAACTTAAAATATTCAAAATATTAACAAAATCTCCTTCAATTAGTCTACCGTGTCGCGATATCATTGTATTTTAATTATATTTTCTAAGTCTTCTCATTTAACTTTGGTGTTTTTTACAATTCTATCATAATCACATAACATACTCTGCCTCAATTTTCAATTTGTTTATCAAAACACACACATAGCAATTCAAAAGATCTTGTACACCGTATTTTTCTTTTCAAGTTCCCAGATAGCGCAATTGTAATTTATGGTATAAGAGACTAAAATTGGATTTTACGCGCGAGTTGGAAGTTCGGCGCCTGAAGAGAAGTCGAGGGTGATAATTTCCACGAGAGCATAAAATCTGTTTAATCTCATGTGCTATACATTATTTTATCCATTACTGGTATCTAAATTTCATTACTAGAATCTAAACTTAATTTTAAATTGTACGCCTTTCTTTGTAGTGTGTTATTTGTGAAGAAGTTATAAATGAATGCATGTGTGGATTTCATTGTTGCCAATATGTTGTCATAGAGAGAGTGATTTGAAAAAATTTAATTCACTGTTATGAATAAGAAACTTTTAATTCACTAGTTTGAATAAGGCCGGCGGCCGGGTAGCTCAGTTGGTAGAGCAGCTGACTACGGACTACGGGTTCGATCCCAGGTGGTGACAGGATTTTTTCTCGTTGCCAAACTTTCAGAACGGCCCCGAGGTTCACTCAGCCTCCTATAAAATTGAGTACCGGGTCTTTCCCGGGGGTAAAAGGCGGTCAGAGCGTGGTGCCGACCACACCACCTCATTCTAGTGCCGAGGTCATGGAAAGCATGGGGCTCTACCTCCATGCCCCCCCAAGTGCCTACATAGCATGTTACGGGGATACCTTTACCTTTACCTTACCTTTACTTTGAATAAGGCCACTGTTTAGGTTGCTAGGAACAGTGAAAGAAATACCAGTTTAGATAGGCCTACCAGTTATGGATAAAATTAATATACACTTCAATTCCATGTTATAGAAATAAGAACACTAATCGAAAAAAAATGTTATATCAATTCAAAAAGATTGCTGATTTCATTTTCTGTGGCGATTGCCATATTGTATTTCAATCGGTATTAGTTTTATATCTTATACCAGCGTTTCTCCCGCATCACGTTTCAAATATGTTAATTTACAGTCATCGAACTATAGCTACTAAGTACTAAGTACTAAGGGAAGTTAACACAGGGAAAAATTACAACTTTACAGGGTTCAAAAATTGATTCAGAAACAGATAAAAAAGAACGTATTAGATACCTTGTCATTGATTTTAGTAATGAAATTTCAATTGACAAAAATAGAATTGTTAAAAATCTAACATCTGATCTTAATGGCCTTTTACAAACAAAATTATTAATATCTGAACAGAAACTAAAAATAATTTTTATTTATGAATATGTGTGGCCTAGTCTCATATATCCCTTACAGTGTGCTCTTTTAAATCAATTATCCACCGGTTTCGAGAACTTGAAAAAATAGTTAGAAGTGCTGTCAAAGAAATCATGATGTTACCAGACGATACTCCAAATTTTTTGTTATATTCATCTAAAAAAGTGTGTAGCCAGTATACAGCATTTTAATATCTGCAATCGTCTTCAGCCCCTTCATGATCCACGTTTACATCATATACGGAATCTTGAAGAAGAGAAAAATGCGGCCCTTGGAAAACTTAATTTTACTAAATCGTCCCTTTCTCCAAAGACCAGTGGGAGGAAACTTAGAGAAATTCTAAGAACGAGATCTTTCCAAGCTTGGTGTCAACTGCCACATAAAGGGAAAGGAGTGATTATGTATGCTGAGTGCCCCAAAGCTAATTCATGGATGTCCAGCAAAAGAAAACCTCTTTCTACATCTGAATATGTCAATGCGGTGATGCTTTCTTGCAATTTTATTCCTGTAAGATCCGTTCCTGTCAGATCCTTTAATACAACCCGTTATAGGCATACTGACTGCAAAGAAACAGAAACTATTGGTCACGTATTGGGATTCTGCAGGAAAAGCGAGCTGCTGTGGAATAACAGACATCATAGAGTGAGGGCAAGGATTGCAGAAGTCCTAAGACACCTTGGTTGGGAGGTTCATGAAGAGGTTCATTGCATTTCGGCCGCAGATTCCAACAGGCGCGCGGACGTCATAGTCATCGACATCTGCTTTGAGAGAAACCTCTGACAAGCGGACGAGGTCAACAAGAAAAAACAAGAAAGATATGAACCATGCCTACCTTTCCTCTCTTCTAGATATAACATAACTGTTAATCAGTGGGTCATCAGAGGTATGTTATTTGGAATGAGAGGTTCCCTTCCACCTACCAACTACTTCTTCTTCTTCTTTGGTTCTACAGCCGGGTTCCAGCCTTGACCGCCCCAACGATGCTTTTCCATGTCCTTCGATCTAACACCTTTGTTTTCCATCCTCTAACATCTGCTGCTATTATATCCTTCTCCACTTCATCCAGCCATCTTAGCTGAGGTCTCCCTACTTTTCTGGTGCCAAAAGGTATAGTGAGAGTCAATTTCTTGCAAGGATCATTTTCATCCTTCCTACAGATATGGCCCAGCCACCTGACTCTCCTAGCTTTAATTTATCTGCAAACATCTGGTTCTTTAAAAAGTTGGTATAATTCATAGTTATATCTTTTCCTCCAACTGTCCTCATCATTTACTGGTCCATATATCGTCCTCAGAACCTTTCTCTCAAATATACTCAGCCTACAATTGTCGGCACTGCCAACTGCCCAGGTTTCAGATCCATAAAGCAAGACTGGTCTTATTAATGTTTTATATAATTTGCTCTTAGTGCTGAGGCTGATATCATGTGATCTTAACTGTTTTTGGAGTCCATAATAGCATCTGTTTGCTGTGAGGAGTCTATGTTGGATTTCTGCACTCACATTATTATCTGAGGTGACTAGTGAACCTAGGTACTTAACCTACCAACTACTAGTGAAATTAAAATTCCAAGTCTTTCAAATGCAAAATATCCTATTACAAATTCCAAATTCTTAGGGACTCTTTACATATCATCCAATATCATTTATATTTTCAAGAAAGATAATTTTGTCAATATGAAATTTTGCAGCATCAAGCGAATCCCAAATCCAAAATTTACTAGTTTTTTTTTTTTTTTTAACTAATCGATTTAAAAGCATAACTGTATTCAGAATTCTTGTGGTCACCCTCACTGGAAGGCTGGTGATTTAATCAAATCCTTCTCCTTCTCTCTCTCTTGGTCTATGGGTACAAGCTGACTTCATATGGGTGAATGACGAACAATCACGTATCCGTCAGATCATAATATCAACTATGTATTTAATTACTATCGACGCAACAATGACAAAAACAACGGAGTATGCACGACTCTATACATACTACATCCTGGTGTTACGTTCGGCTCTTCATTGGCATGTTTGTGATCTGAACATTATATTTGTATTGGGCAAAACACAATATATTGTAATCGAACTTTAAGGCAATTTGTAGTCTTCACTCTGATCAGTATTCAAGTTTGTTGAATTGCAATAAGTCTGTTTACAACTCACAAGTTATTAGTTAATTTACAATTTATGACTTGAAGAGAATTAAATAGTTTTAAACTACCATTTCAATTTTTAAATCTCTATTACTTTCTTTTATAGAAAATGTTCATCAAATGAAATCTAGTCTATACTGTAAACATTAAGTTATGTTCACATTAGCAAAACTCGACAACTTAGAAATAACTACGAATACTTTTATCCATTTTCGAAACAGTTTCTAATTTAAGAAATGTTTTTTTTATATTTCATCATCTATGCTAAAACAAAATCGTGTGTGTAAGTGATAACTATAATATATTTAAGAATTTCAGATCGTCTTTACAAATAGAGAGCAGAACGTGTTTTAAAATGCTGATTCCAAACAGAAATATAAAGACCTGAATGCTTGGAAACAAATCATGCTACCCCAACTTTCTTACATTTGCATTACGGAAGTAATGACCAGAGAGATTGTATTTAATAATATTATTATAACAGTTGGATGTAAATATTGATGTCTACATGTCACTGTTCAATGGTGTATATTTTGAAGATACATTTTCGGAGCTATTCTGGAATAATAAGCAAGGATTGTATGTTAAAATGCAAGATTAATAGTATTACATAGGGCAGCATTTAAGGGAAATTCTAGACAAAGCAGATCATGATGTCACTAGGTACTACACAGTCGTAGAAGCAACATGCTTTAATGCACAACCGTAAAACATGTCAAAATATTTTCAAAATGCTTACTGGCAATGTTCACAGTACCTAAAAGTAGTTTTAAGTCAGTGCTTCCCAACCAGCGACACGAGGTAAGACTCGACCTAAAAATCTTTCAAAGTGGAGCCAATGAAATGTTTTGACAATTGATATCTGAAAAAGATACTCACATTTTGCTGTTATGTATTTTGAAAGGAGTCACTTGGGAACGGGCTGAGAGGCACTGACGAAGGTTCATCAGAATTACTGTACAATTCATCGCATTTTTCCTTAATAAATAACATTCCACTCATGTTTTGGTATCCTGTATGTTGTACAGATTGTCCATAGCTTCTATGAGAGTGCCTACATGCAAGTTCTATTTTATTTTGTTGGTTGCTGTTGTAAAAATGCTAAGAAATTATTTTTTGCCTTGGCAGAAATGATAAAATATTTGACCAAATAAAAGTTCTTAGTAAAGGTTCTGCTCTAATTGCCAGTGATTTAAGATATGTCAAGTATTTCAGTTTGCTTCGTCGGACTCACTGCGCAGAGGCACAACACAACAAACGACTTCAAACTGCAGTTCTTATCAAGAGGGCAGGCACACATACCAGTATCAGTAACACGGACATAACAAAGTAATGCAAGTAACATTTGTACGATAGATTTGCAATTGTCTTAAATACACCTACTGAACAATATACGAGACGGTTTAAATTCAAGAATTAGTTTTCAATTGTCCGTAGTTTTTAAAAATGTCATTTTGACCATTTGTAGGCAGCGTCGATATGTTCAAACAAACTTGAACCGAGAAGCAATTAACCAAAACGCACTTTGTCACAAGAAATTAAGCATTTCCGAAAAAGAAGAAAATGTATGACTTATTATGCCTGTATACTAAATAGGCTACAGTTAATTTATTTATGAAAGTTGAAGTATGGATTTTTTTGTATAAGTGAAAAATGGATTTTGATTAGTTCCTCCTCAGTAAATGCCAAATGTTAAAAATAACACGTTCTAAGTAAAATTAATCAGTGATAACTAGTGTTGAGAATTTTATGCACTAAAAACCCTAAAATATGTATGCAAATATGCACATAAATTGCCGAAATATGCACAATATATATGCACAAAAAGCTGAATAACTGGCAAACTTACCACAGTACAGGATTCCACGAAAAACAAAAAAACACTAGCCATATAATGGGCAATATTCAAATCATTGGGCATAAAGAAAAAAGTCACTTTAATTTCTTACTCATGATTGACTTTATAACTCTTTACTGTGTTAATGTAAGGAAATTACCTGTCTGACTAGTTTCGAAGTGATGTTCTTCATTGTCCAAAGCCTAGTGAATTTAATTCCTTATTTAATGCCTTATTGTCTACTGCTAATTTAATTAAAATCAATTTTATACAGACAATTAATTTCTTTCCTTGAATGTATGAAACTTTGTGACACAATAATCTTTTCCCTGTTTTCAGAATCCAACTTGTTTTTCCTGTCTATAAAAATATACTTGTGCACAACAAAATTTCTTTCTACGGCGCGCAGTGAGGAGACAGACCTATAATCGGATAACACGGTGAGCCTATGATTAACGTCCATATCACTATCGCATCTTTGAAGCACTTTGCTCATTTCCCTCATCTCCTTCAATCATTCTTTACTTTAATTGACGACGCGTTTTCTCGACAAAATGTATTCGGCTTGTGGGATACGTACAAACTACTGAAATTGAGCGGAAAACACTTTTTTTATTTACAAAGAAACACTAATTCACAAATTTCCAACACCACAAATGTGCACGAATGACTTTTTACCTCAGTTTCATTTATGGTGAAGAGGAAGAGAAGGCCCGATGATTTCACCCTAATAAGTAACTCTAATTCTAAATCAAAGAAATAGTGCGGTCGATCTCTACGAAGGCCCTCTTAAACATAAATTCGACATCTGTTTACTTTAGAGGTACCAAATTACCTAACCCACTCTAACCCTGTCAGAATTCTTTGTCTTCTGTCAAATTTCCTTGGAAATTCTAAGGCTGACAACTACATCGAACTTGTGGAAACTACGTTAAGTGCATATAAGAAAATGGAGTGTAACATGTCTCTCAAAATACACTTTTTACATTCTCATTTAGATTTCTTTTCTCCTAACCTTGGAGCGGTAAGCAACGAGCATGGGAAAAGATTTCATCAATAAATATCTTAAATGGAAAGGCGATATAAAGGAAGGTCATCATCCAGCATGCTTGCAGACTATTGTTGGTTCCTTGTAAAAGACAGTACCGGGTCTAGTTATAAACGGAAATCGTTCAGAAAATCATTTTAAATGGTCAGTTCAAATTTCGAGATTTTGTTCATTATAAGCATGAAATATTTTTATTGTTGTTGTATTTCTTGTGTTTTAAACTATGTAACATTATTTTTGTATCCAATACATATTTTTCAAGTTATGAGGCATTGTGAATCCCTAATGTGCTGTAATGTTATCAGTAGCAGTGAAAAATTAAAAAATAAGATTTTTCATAAAAAATTGAATTCGCTTTCCCCGGAAAATGATACGTGATGGGGCAATTTGAATTCAGGCTGGGTAACTATTTACAACTGACATTGACTTGGACAGCTTCATAAAACCAATAAGAAGAAACTGTAATTTCACAAGATCAGCGTAATGCAAGCTGGTGAGGATAATAACAAATGTCACAAGTTTAGTTTGAGGCAAACCAGTTTCATAAAGCAGTCACAAGGAACTATTATAATATCAAAATCAATGTGCCTACAATGCAAATCGATGACGAAAAAAGGTACATTCGACATTTAATTACGCAAAGCTAAATTTTTAAGTAATCTAATAGGCTAGTTCGCAGTACATAAGTAAACTACTGTTTCATAAAACCGGTATGTGTTGTGTATGCAGCAGAGACCGAATGACGCGGTCTGTTCATTCATTAGAATAGAAAGTTAACGATCATATAACATACCAAAAAATATAATTCTACCTGTGATCCGTGTTGGTGAATGCAGTGGGAAAGCATCTTTGCTGATAGTACCAGATGCTACTCTTGCTATATAGGGCAACGATAAAAGAAATCAATGTTGACGGTAAGTAAACAGTATTATTTACTTTTCTATTTTGAAAACTATTAAAATACGAATATTCATTGCAATGATTTGCTACACCAATTTGCATGCAGGGTAAAGTAATCAGAATTTAGATCTTATCAGTCATTTACTTTAACATGCAGAAGATCTATCGTATAACTGATCAATTAAGATATTTCTATGGTATAATTTGTGTTTTTACGAAAAATGTGTGGCCTTTTCAAATACTGTGTAGTTCTACATGAATTCTGCAGTGCTCGGGAAAAGTGACATCAGTCAGTTTCCACAAACCTTTTTTGATAATTTATTGACAACTTACACTGGTTTATGTCGATTTGATTTTTTTCTCTATGAATTATTGTAATGGGAGAAATACCTATGTATTTTTTTTCCAAGCGAGCAGATGTTCCCTAAGTTGTCAATAAATTATCAAAGAAGGTTTGTGGAAACTGACTTATGTCACTTTTCCCGAGCACTGCAGAATTAAGGAACAGTCAAATCAAAGGTGATAATAGTATCAGTACCAGTACTAGCAGCAGCAGCAATAATAGTACCAGTAGCAGCAGTAAAAGTAACAATAGCAGCAGCTGTAGCAGAAATAAAGGCAGCAGCCACAACAGTAGTGTAAGAGCAGAAGAGGACTTACAACTGCAAGTTATTCGTAATAACTTATCTGACCTGAAGGCAGAACCTGTATGTAAGGCCTATGTAGTTCCCAAACGTTGGAAATATTAACTTCCAGGATATGGTGGAATATCCAAAAGTCTAATTCTGATCACATTCACTCTGAAAGCCTAAGAAAGCATATAATAGGTTTATTAGCTATGCAATCTAAATAGTTTCTTTTGTTTTCGCCATTACTTTCTGGACGTATCCCAAATCTATTCACACTCCTAAAATGTTGCTTCTTCTCCAAAAGTCTGAGATATGTTTGCCTCCTGATTCTGAAGTTAAGTACCGGTGTGCTTGGAAACTCCACATTTTTGTTAACTCATGTGCCTGAGGTTTATTTTTCTCACTCTCTGTCATTACGTGACCCAGACAAGATTTTTTTTATATTAGCAAAATTAAAAGTTGAAGTTACCAGATGAAGAATCATAAAATAAACATTTTGACTTCTGTAAACTAAAGAAAAAATAAAAGGGGCAATGATGAAAATTGAAACTTTCTAGAGAACTTCAGTAGTAGCAACAGATACATTTTTATAACATCTTTCAAGTGAACATCGGTGGTTATTTAGGCGCACATTACAGAAATAATCAGATTCTTCACTTTAAAGTTGAAGACTTAAAGTTATTACCGGTATAACCATAAATTTATTTTCATAAATAATTGCATTACACCTTCGAAATACATCTTCTATTACTGTATAAGACATGGCTTTAAGAATATATTATATTTTATTATTTCATACGCAATCCTTGTCATAGTATTATGGCTGTAAAAATATATAACTAAAACAACATTTTCGAGCATTTTGCAGTTTTAGGTTATGAATCCATTTGTTTTTTTTTATTATTATTATTATTATTTTAGCGTAAGCTTTACGTTATACGTTTTTCATTGTTAATCTTCTTTGCCACTGTAATATTTATGCTCACTTTTAATGTATCATGATATCTGAGACCTTGCCGGAGCATTATGCAACAATACAAGCTTTTATACAGATTAATACAAACACTGAAAGTTTATACTATCTATGTCCGCAAATATAATTTTATTGGATCTATTTATAGGGTACAAAATTAAGAAAGGAATCAGCGATAAAAATTAAAACTCAGATTCTGCATTAGCCATTATTCATACCAAGAAATGTCGTCATGTAAAAGCGAAGTCACTTCATATGAAAATTAGCTTAATATTGTGTACTTTGTTCCGGAATAAATTAATAATAATCTATGGCATTTTTGAGTTTCGTAATTTATTTTGAGTAAATTTTAGGTAATAAAAATCCGAGTTCTCACAATGAGCTAAAGCTTTGCTATCCATCAGAAATTTCAGTCAGAGGATAACCAGAGCTAGGAACTTCGTACCGATCTCGTTATTCAGGGTGCGAGCAGCCAGGAAATGGACATTTAATTAAGTATAGGCCTATAGACTACTTAATTAAAGTCGTCATATATCTAAACTTAAAAACAAATTCGAAGATTGAAGACACAACCATATAAATGAGTTTTGTATTCTGACTACATAGATAAGCACTTCATTATCTTGTTTCCAAAGTTTGAAATTCTTTGTTTCATAACTTAGTCAGATATTCCTACCTATGTGATATATCTTGAATTCTGAATTGTACTAACTTCCATTCATATATAGTAACTATAACTAAATCTAGCTTTATAAAGGACATGTGAGTTCTGGGTTTGAAAGTAACATTGCATAAAGATTTTGCTTACAGCTGAATTCATAAAGCTTGCAAACCACTGTCTGAAGGGCAATCGCGTCCCATTCTTTCACTTTTATTCTTATCTTGTCCATAATACCTCTAATAGAAGTTCTGGCCGATATATATATATATATATATATATATATATATATATATTATCAGGCAGTACATTCCACTTGATAATACTGTAATATGTGTCGGAGAAAGAAGTCTCAATGGAAACCTGGCCTGGAGAATGATGGAGCTTGAAGGACGAGGATAATGAAATTTAAGTTATATACGGGAAAAAACTGAACCGTGTGTACACTGCTGTCCGCACGAAATGGACTGTAATAAACGCTCGTTTCGATAAATTCCCGTACCGTGTGAACGGGCCCTTAGCCGGTAATTTCGTCCTGATCAGAATTTCCTCGTGCGTCGTAAATACACGGCACGGGAACTCTCGCTTTACTCTCTTTATCAAGGAAATCACTCAATTGGGTTCAAATACCAGATATTTGGATCAAGAGATAAACATAATAACCTGCGTATCCATTCCTTTATCAGCCGAATGGCACTATAGAGTCATTTTAAAAATACGATTCTGTCATGAGCATAACTATGTTGGTGTGGTCACGCACCCGAACTTCAGAGCCAAGAAATGTCTCTTCACTCCATTTCTTTTAAATTCTTCACACCTACAAACTTTCGATTTAAAGGGACTAAAGAATGCTTCGTGGAGAGGGGAAGGACGGGGCCTAAGTCAAGAAATAAAGAAGTACGACCGAAATACTGCTCAGCGTCTGAGTCATTGGGAGGCAGGTTAGAATAAAAATGTTAACGGATGGAAGTGATTTTTTACGAGATATAAAAAGGAGGGTGGGAGGGATGAGGAGAGCGACTGAAATATTTATCCCAATGAGAAGCTCGACTCCTTACATTTGCAACTGGGAAGTGGCCAACCCATCTGCTCGAGTCTACGCTGTATAAAATAATCATTCAAGGGTCGGAAAGTGTATTCCACTCATATGAATGATCTCTTAATAGAATTTTCATGCCAAAAGTTATGCCTGATCACAAGTTGTCATAAATATAGGTAATTAACTGGATTTTATTCAGAACTTAGTCTTAAACTGTGAATACAATACTTAGTGGGCCTACATGACGTAGTCACAGAAATTATTACAACTGAAGATTTCAAGAAGACCTGCCGCCTCCTTGTATGCAAAAAGCTTCAGCTTAGACTATGGTTTAACTGTTCCCTAGAGTATAAATGTACAACGCTAATCAAAATAAAGTTATATTACGACAATTTCATAATTTATACCTTATCAATTTCAAGAAGCATTAATGAAATGCTTTGCGATGGCTCTAAACAATATAATTACAGACTTTTACAAACTAGTATCTTCAGGTTTTTTTATGACAAGGAACTGGTCTTTTGGTATGCTCTCTGTCTGGTTTTCTGTGCAAAGGTATTTTTTCTAAACTACTGGACGGATTTTGTTAACATTAAATACCTACAAGTCAATAAATATGGGAATGATGCACGTGAAATATAATCGTTTTAACCAAAGAAACCAAAGACTCTTTATTTGAAAAGTCATTTCCTAGAAATCTGCTCCGACGATTTCTTAATTTTTTTTTTCTCACAAACGATTTAATGATAGCGGAAATGCGCAGGCAACGTGTTTCTAGAAATGTCTATACCAGACATTAATGATTTTAAAATATTCTTATACTCGTCCATTTCAGAAAAAAACTTCTATGTGTATTGCTTTGCAGGCACTCAATTAACACTAGTCGTTGAGGGAATAAAACCGAAAATATCTATATTTCTGTAAAATTATTATAATAAAGTTTATTATTATTATTATTATTATTATTATTATTATTATTATTATTATTACAAGCATAATTTAAGACCTCCCCGGAATAAGAATGTAAGCAACGTAACTATAGTTTTATTCATGTTTCCGGAGGAAGGAAAATAATTTCAGGTGCATACTTCATTAGGCCTATATTTACTAGCACAACCATTTGACTAATTAATTATATAAGTTTATTAAGCTATTTAATGCAATAAATAATTTATAGTTATAAGTAAATGCTTCAAAATTACTTTTCCACCTAAATCACATAGCCATATTTCAATAATTTGATCTTACATCCTTTTTTCCGGAGAGGTCTTACCTCGTCTCACAAAAAATGTATAGACCTAATATCAATATGTGTTTTCAGACTACAATAATGTACCTTTTATCCTCCTGATTTTGTCTTCTCTAAAGTCTGGGAAATCTGATTACATTTCTTTCCATTATTTCTGTAGTGCTCGGAAAAAGTGGCACAAGTCAAAAATATTAATTTTACAGGAGAAGGAAAAAAACTGTCTTCACACTAGTTTATGTCGATTTGATTTTCTTCTGTATGAATTTTTGTAATGGGTGAAATACTTATGTCTCTTTTCCCAAACGAGCAGATGTTCCGTAAGTTGTCAATAAATTAATAAAAAAATGTTTGTGGAAACTGACTTATGCCAATTTTCCCAAGCATTGTAGATTTATCTTACCATCAACCATAGCGAGTGGAAGATAGGAATGTAATCTCTCCGCTAGTACAGATGAGGAGGCGAGACCTGGCATGTGAGCTGTGCGAGAGGCGAAGAATGAACTACCAGGAAGAGAGTTTGCTTTATGATGGTTAATATTATACGAATCTACGTACTACACGGAAGTTCATCTCAGAATAAAACCTATATTCTCCCTCCATACCCATTGGTGATATAACCACGTCAAAAGATAAGGTCGCAGGAAGGTCTTGCCTCCTCTGCTGTAATTATTTAGTAATTACCAATAGTCTGTGCCACTACGCTGTGCTGGAGAATGTTTACATATTACTCTTCTCATTCTTTGTATACTGTATAACGAGTGTACGCCTGGAAACAGGTTTCGCTTAGTACCGCATGGTATCCACCCGACCGGAGGACGAATTGAAGCAATTTAACTTTGTAAATGAAATTTTAACGATGTAAATGTAAAAGTGGTGAGTCATATTTAGGATTGAGGGAGAAATTTAGTTACCATTGCCAACAAGACAGTATTAAAATCAAGCATTTCGAATGATGTATACGCAAAGATATTTCGCAGAAGAACTTCTCCTTCATAAATACAGGAAATAATTGCGATATTAATACTTGTCACTTCCCTTCCACTAGGAGGAGCGGCATTGCTCGGAGACAAATGGCTACGAGCAGACGACCAAAGTAACGACCTCAGTGGAGGATCTAAGGGGCAAATTGTTTTATAGTCGAATGAGTCCGTTAAAATTTCACTGAATGAAATTTTAATTTCAAGATGTTAGATTCTCATAAATTCTTCTCTATAGGACACACAAATACATTCACAACTATGATTTCAAAACTTCTCTATTCTTTAATCTAATGAATGCAGTTGAGATAAATTTATCCAATGGTAATTCGTGCTTTAAATTAATGTGTCCTGCATGACGGAATTATATTCCACTGCAAATAACCAGAAAGTGACTATGGCACAGAAACTGACAGGTCATTACCCTTTCAGAAAAATACGTCCAGCACCAAAAGTAAACACATTAAAAACACAAAACATTTAAACTCGTATCTTAAAACATTCTAATCAATTACCTATTAATTTGAGAAAAATTCGTTCCCGCACCAGGAATCGAACCCGGGATCTCTCAGCTCTGCGCGCTGAGCGCTCTTTCCAACTGAGCTATGCCGGAACAAGCTTCACGGTGAGGAGAGTTCGGCCGGCACCGTGGATCGTGTCACGGCGTAGCTCAGTTGGAAAGAGCGCTCAGCGCGCAGAGCTGAGAGGTCTCGGGTTCCATTCCCGGTGCCGGAACGAATTTTTCTCAAATTAATAGGTAATACACATTGATTACTAACCCAAATAGTAGTCGTAATTATTCAATGAGGATGGCGAGACCTCATATATATGAATAGTCTATAGATACATTCTAATCAATCTTTATCAAAACGATTGAAATTTCATTACATTTCCAACTTGTACTGTAATGCTGAATGCCTGGTTTGCACTACAATCCTGCTGCGATATTTACCGGACACGACACATTTCAAAATCCTCTCTTGTCTACGCCATGGAAACCAGTCAATTTTAAACTGCGAAGAGGGGAGGGGATTGTTCAGAGATCACTTTAACTATTTCTTTAGTTAATATCACATTTGAGTTAAACCTATGTTAACCAAACATAATGAGGCCTTACGCCTCAACAGAAGTGAACGATCATCCAGTCAGTATGGGAGCACGATGATCTCCCAAACCGTCATTCCTGGCGCACGAAATCTTATCACCCTACTCATTGTAACTTCCCAAATTACTCACGATGGTGGATGAGCATCGATCCCGTAACTAGCCGAAATTTCATGAAAAATTTCTTCTACTAGCGCTCATTTCGCATCGCTATTCAATATCTTTTATTACTCTAAATTAATGCAATGCAAAGAATCATTTTAATTATACTATAATTTATATTACTTCCGTCCCGCGCAGTATTTAAGGCGTCATATCTTGGACTCGGGTTACGGAATGAGCGCTAGTTCGAGTCCTCAAACAGAAGAAACTTTCTCATGAAATTTCGGCCAGTGTATGGGACCGGTGCCCATCCAGCACTGTGATAAATTCTGGAGAGCTACTATAGGTAGCGAAATCCGGTTACGCGACCCAGCAATAATATTATGGGGGATGAATCATAGTGGTAACCACACATTACGTCTGCTGAGGTATGTGGACGTGAGACCAACAGTTGGCTGGTGGACCTTGGCTCTCTATGAGATGTCGTGCATAGGATTATTATTATTATTATTATTATTATTATTATTATTATTATTCCACTGAGGTTTTAAAAATAATGTTCACCTATTTCCAAGAATTAGAATTATGCAGTTGTGCCTATTCCGTTCTCACTCCTACAAGAAACACGAACCAATATTAAGATATTCCGAAGCAGAGAAACTGCCTGGTCTTTCGCTCAGCATGTTGCAGGGACCACCGCTTAAAAACAACCCGTGTCCATTGAATACTGGAGCAATATCGCGTAACAGTTGTTGAACCAGAATAATTCAGAAAACTTGGGAGCTGTTCTAAGAATAAAAGCCTTTACACTTATTACGTACCTGTGATGTTATAAACTCTTAGAGAATCGTCCTGCCCAGACAATGTGACTCATTTAAAAGCAATAATATTGAATAAAAGAGAGAGTGCGTCCACTCGTGATGCATACTGTTAAACTAAACAACGAAACGCAAAATTGCTTGTTGAAATGAACAATGGCACGATTATCGCCCTGCCAAAACTTAAAATAAAGCTGTTAATTCTTCAACTCGCAGCTACTTTAAATTCACTCGCAAACAAACAGAGTTCTCTGCCCGAAGGCATTGTGGAAGTGTATGTACTCTACAAAGTGCGAAATATTGACGAAGTGAAATTAGGTCATTCTGAAGTACTGTCATCATAATGGACTTCAGTGCTTCTGGATGTAAAACTTTTGTTTAACAGTCGAGGTAACAAAAATAAACGGCCTTACATAAATGGTACACATTGTACTCTACTTCCGCAATAATGTATTAAACAGTAACCTTTATTTAAGTGTGGGTCAACCGAATTGTGTACATGTGAAGAAGACTCGAGTGTGTTCTAATCACTGTGAAGTACTTCTCTACCAGATCAATTGCGCGTCCATTTCCTCTAACCGGCTATGATTTGGCACTCCACCTTCCTTTATGCTCCAGTATAAAGAGTAGTACTATACCGTACCATACTGTCTACTGACACATCAGGGTGTGTGTGACTTAAAAAAGATCGCAGTCATGCAAATGAGACGTATTTTATAAACAATACGTTTCACATGCTCCCTAACATTTCCATTTCGTAACAAACCTTAACATTGAATGAGTAATTCAAAGGGGTACCTGGCTATTGATCCCAACCGAAAAAATATTCCACTTTTATAAACGCTTAAGAAACAAAAGATGAGCTAATGGCTTTATTCAAATGAAACCTAAGCGTTACTATTTGATACGTTAATGAATGTTATCTATACTTACCGGTACTTACTTACTTACTGGCTTTTAAGGAACCCGGAGGTTCATTGCCGCCCTCACATAAGCCCGCCATAGGTCCCTATCCTGAGCAAGATTAATCCAGTCTCTATCAAGATATCCCACCGCCCTCAAATCCATTTTAATATTATCTTCCCATCTACGTCTCGGCCTCCCCAAAGGTCTTTTTCCCTCCGGCCTTCCAACTAACACCCTATATGCATTTCTAGATTCGCCCATACGTGCTATATGCCCTGCCCATCTCAAACGTCTGGATTTAATTTTCCTAATTATGTCAGGTGAAGAATACATTCCTGTGCTATTCATAATGTAAAAGCTAACATGGGGAGAGGGGTGACCACACTTTTGAAAAAAAAATGTAAGAACCTATATATGGCCGGGCCTTTAGTTAGATTCTGGTTTTTTCTTTTTACAAAAACACAAAAATGTCTCATGAAATGCAAATTCGCTCTTATTTCGCAGAAAGACATACATTTCGCATTTTGTACTCAATTTCGCATTTTATCGCGGATTAAAAAACTATACTAATATACATAACATGCTTTTAAACATAAAATTATCTATTTCGTCAGCAATTCGGCACATTTCACATTTATCATGATTTCTACTGGCTCTATAAGACCTGCAACCGCCACTGACGACTGTCGTGTAGAAGCCAGAGGGTTGTGAACAGCTGGGCGGCCGGCCGAACCGTAGAGATGTGGTTCAGCATGGGACAGCAGAGTCATGAATTCTCTCTCTCACTCGCGCGGACGTGTGACTCACGTCGGGCCGCTTGCAGACGGTGGCACAAGTTTTGGCCGTCATACAACTCTCATTGGCAACACGTAAGCGGAGAGTCAACACGTCTGGGACGGTTTAAATGAAAGGAATTGCTAGCATCCCCCTCCGCCCCTATCCCGCGAGCGACCGCGGAGGACCCGAGTGTATGTCCACATAAATACTTTGGGAACTTTATTAAGCAGCAATTGCGAGGTTCAATGTGAGAGTGGGCTAACCCACAATCCGAATCAGAAACGTTAACACTTCTTGTTAGAATGCTACAGGAAACAAAGCTTACGACTGCCATTCGCTAGGGTCAGAGAAGCAATTATTCCACAAAAATGCACACATACACTGGCTGACTGCAAATAGTACATTATGCAACGAGCCTATAATGATAGTAATTAAGAAGCGAGTATGGATGTTTATGAAACGAGCGCAAGCGAGTTTCATAATTTTCATACGAGCTTCTTAATTACCATTATAGGCGAGTTCCATACGACTTTTTATGCTCGACCATATTTCTAACTTGAAATTACAGTATTCAGATGTATACATTTTATTTGTATCTGACAAGATCGGAAGTGACCTTGTTCTAGGTCGTGAATTGTGAGATGTGCGCAGACGCGAAAGTATTGATTTTTTCCTAGGAACAATAATGTCATTGACCTTGATGTAATCCCGTTAAACTTGATATAACCTTTATTATTGAATTCGACATTGAAAAACGAGATGACAAATTGAATTTATTTGAATATTATTTACAATTAACGCTAATTATTATAGTAACAGAACATAACCTTCTGCGACAGTATTGGATTTCCAGCCTCCGTGACTTTTCGCTAATTCTCTTTCGATTGCATATCCGAGAATAATCGATACTTGCGGTTGTATAACGGTACAAAGCTGACTTGTCATTGGCTGAACACCTGTAAGCTGAGTTGTCATTGGCTGAACACCTGTACTTTAATGAGTAGGTGTACTTTAATGACATGCATTAAAGGACTGCTACCAGGTGTATAATTACTACATTTCGGCATGGTCGAGCATAAAATAATATTTCTTATTCGTGTATTTATTCACACTGCAAGTGGGTAAGCAGCCGGTAGCAGTGGTAGCTAATTACAAGTAATAATAATAATAATAATAATAATAATAATAATAATAATAATAATAATAATCGTATATGAAAACCTAAATTAAAAGAAGCATCCTGAGTAAAGGGAGCATTCTAAATTAAAATAAACAACAATTAAAAATAACCCAATTAATTAAAATAAACCCAATTATACCTCCCATTACAACCAAAATTCGAAGATTAAACCCATATATATATATATATATATATATATATATATAATAGAGAGAGAGAGAGAGAGAGAAAGCATATACCAATACAAGTACATGTACATTTTAGCATAGATAATCTTCTACCACACTCATTTCACTCTCATCTCACTCACTCCACATCTCACTGACACTTCAAAATTTTTTCACTGTTCAAAAACTTTTCGTTGCCACTAAACTATTAACTTCACTGACACAACACTTCAAATAACAAATTAACAATTACATCCTTATTTTATTTTTTGTGGGTTATGTTACGACGCTGTATCAACATCTCAAGTTATTTAACGTCTGAATGAAATAAAGGTGATAATGCCGGGGTTCAGCAGCGATAGTTGCCCAGCATTTGCTCATATTGGGTTGAGGAAAATCATGGAAAAAACCTCAACCAGGTAACTTGGCCCAACCGGAATTCGAACCCGGGCCACCTGGTTTCGCGGTCAGATGCGCTAACCGTTACTCCACAGGTGTGGACTGCATCCTTATTATTCCACAAAATCATACTTATAAATTATAGCTTATTAACTTAAAATTGCTAGCCTAAGACATTCCTATAAGCTATTTTAAACTAATTTACATTTCACACGTAAGTAATTACTAGTCAAGTTGAGTAAATACATATCACCTTATTACTAGTAAACAAAACGGCAATAATAATAATAATAATAATAATAATAATAATAATAATAATAGGGCCTAGTTGTGCACTAACAACAATTAAAGAAATCACATGAAAATAAAAAGTAAAAAGCTCACAGACAGGATAATCTATTAATACGAAAATTAGTAAAATATACAGAACATTTGTAGATAAGATAAATTACTCATACAAAAGTTAGTGAATTAATATAGATAAACATTTATAGATTAAGTAAACTGTTCCTACAAAAGTTAATGAAATAATATACGAGAGCGTTTATAGATTAAATTAGTGATTCATACAAAAGTTAGGGAAATACTAGGTTCTAGGTAAGCATTTATAGATTAAATAAACTATTCATACAAAAGTTTGCGAAATAATATAGCAGAACGTCCATACATTAAATAAATTATTGACACAGAAGTTAGGGAAATAATACAGGAGAACGTCTATAGATTAATAGTACATTATGCAACGAGCCTATAATGGTAGTAATTAAGACGCAAGTATGTTTGTTTATGAAACGAGCGCAAGCGAGTTTCATAATTTTCATACGAGCGTCTTAATTACCATTATAGGCAAGTTTCATACGACTTTTTATGCTCGACCATATTTCTAACTTGAAAGTATTGAAAATTAGGTCTTTTTATGCTTATGTGCGAACTGACCTGAATTGTGAGATGTGTTCAGACACGAAAGTATTGATTTTTTCCAAGGCCGAATGTCATTGACCTTGGCACAGAATAAGAATGAACATTACTCTGATATAACCTGGAAATTGATTTAGAATTGAAAAACGAGATGACAAATTGAATTTATTTAAATATTATTTACAATTAACGCTAATTATTATAGTAACAGAACATAACCTTCTGCGACAGTATTGGATTTCCAGCCTCCGTGACTTTTCGCTAATTGTCTGTTGTTTGCATATCCGAGAATAATCGATATAACGGTACAAAGCTGACTTGTCATTGGCTGAAGACCTGTACTTTAATGAGTAGGTGTACTTTAATGACATGCATTAAAGGACTGCTACCAGGAGTATAATTGAACCGCTCCATGCAGAAAGGGCTTCAGTCACAAATTTTGAAAAAACGAGATATCGATGGAAATCATATCTTTATGGATGGTCCCATCAGCCTGTGCGGAAAGGTATTCAGTCCAATGCTTGGAAAGACAGAAACTGAAGCGTCAGGCTCAGAGTTCTATGCAGAAAGGAATACAAAGTACACACTGTTTTCCTTAGTTTTCTCAAAACCAGGTCTAATGGACTGAAGCCCTTTCTGCATGGGGCAATTCAATTACTACATTTCGGCATGGTCGAGCATAAACAAATTATTCACACAAAGATTGGGAAAACAATAGGTTATAGGTAAACATTTATAGATTAAATGAGCCATTTATACAAAAGTTAGTGAAATAATACAGGAGAACGTCTATAGATTAAATAAATTACTCACACAGAAGTTAGAGAAATAATAGGTTATTAGCATTTATGGGTTAAATAAACTATTCACATAAAAGTTGGTGAAATAATAAAAGAATACGTTTGTACGGTAGATTAAATAAACTATTCATACAGAAGTTGATCAAATAATATAGAGAAACGTTCAGTATAGATTAAATTTAATAAACTATATGTACAAAAATTTAGCAATAACATAACAAACATTTATGAATGAATGAATGTTTCTCTATATTATTTGAACAACTTCTGTGTGAATAGTTTATTTAAAATGCTGTATAAGCATATTCCTACATCATTCACTAACTTTTGTATGAATAGTTTATTTAATCTACTGTACAAACGTATTCCTTTATTATTTCACCAACTTTTATGTGAATAGTTTATTTAACCCATAAATGCTAATAACCTATTATTTATAAATTAAATAAATTAAATAAATTATTCACACAAAATTACTGAAAAAAAAATAGGTTAACTTTTATACAATAAATACATTTTATTCATTCCGGTACAAAAGTGATAAAATAAAATGAACTAAACGTATAAAATACTGGAATAATATAAGAAAACTTTTATATGTTAAATAAGTTACTCACATAAAATTACTGAAATAATATAGGAAAAGCTTTATAGGTTAAATATTCATACAAAACTTACTGAAATAATACAAGAAATATTTATAGATGAAATAAATTATTGACATAAAAATCACTCAAATGAAACGAAAGAAATAAGTTGAGAAAGTAGTCTATTATTTTAATAATACCAAACTTAACAACAGGATAAGGACCAAAAAAAACAATTAAAATATTAATCAAGATTAAATGAAAAAATGTGTTTTATCCAAAATATACTCTTATAATTTTTAATAAAACAATATAATGAGACACAAAACTAAATATTGACAGAGAATTATTTAGGTAAAGAAAAGTGATTGCGTAAAAACGAAATCATGTATTAATACAAACATTATGAAGAAGAAAAATAAGAGAAAGGTTACGAACTGCTAATATAAGGACGTAAAAAAGAAAAATTATATCCAAAACAGAGTATTGATGCAAAAATATTACAGTTAAATAAAAGAAAAAAACAAAAAATAATTTCAGTAAACCAATAGCACAATAATGCAATATTGCAACTATCAATTTATTAATGAACTAATGAAAAGTAAAAAAGTTAAAAAAGTTAGACAAAATTAACTATTGCTACAATAATTATTTAAACAAAACAATACACTAGTAATAATTTTCAACAAATCAAAGCGAAAAGGTTACAGACAAGATACTGTATTTATATAATAGCATAACACCTGATACACAGAAATATAAATTTCCAAACAATAGGTACATGACAAAATAATTTTAAAAGTGAACAATTACATTTTCTTTATACGGTACTTCGTAAAAAGAATATGTAGTCTAAGTATTATTGCAAACCCACCAACACCCAATGTCTAGCCTGAATAATGGTTTTCTTCCCAGTGCCCAAAGTTCAATCTCTTCTGCAGACTATTTCTTGAAACTGAACTTGGTTCACTTGATTTAAATAGGTTTAAATGGTACGTATTAAAGTTACATCGCAGGTTCCAGATTACTGTTCTCCTTTAACGGGGACCTTGGAAGTGACCGCATCCAGTAGCTCTAATTCGTCCTGTCACCAGTTCATGGAGCGTTGTAGAAGCAAGGTTAGCTCAGATCACTTGGACTCTTTTTTCTGCGCTGTCGAAGCTTCCTCGATGCCCCCATTAACAAGAAATACCTAACACCAAAATTAGATCGGTAATCGACCTTGACAAACTCAGTGACGTCCCGCATAAGAAACAGCCCATCTGACCTACCAATTTACACATTCAACGAACTACACAGTCCTGCCATCTACCGTCGCCACGGAGAACAATGTAGGCCCTATTTCAACACAAGGGATGTATGTACACCCTTCGACACGGAAATTGGTCGCTGTTGAGAGACAGTCCCACTTCGGAATAGCTCGGGAATCATCGTGTACGCTGTGTTCACTCGCGAACTTTTCTTTCTGTGCCGTTTTACTCTCAAAACACTTATTACCGATTTTAATAAAATATAGTTTCATAATTGGGAAATTATGTTTGTTAACTGGATAATTTTACACCACGAACTCTAGTTACAGAAATGAAACTGCAATCGTCAAAAAAGAAAGAAAGAAAGAAAAGATAATCTGCAACATCAAATAAGTCTAGATAAAAATAAACATTTAATATGAGAGAAAGCGTCTTTTTCCCAAAAATTAATATAAACAGTGATTTCTTTTCACTGCAACTACAATGCATGCAATCGTGGTCGAAGGAAACGCGTGCATTTCATTCAGACGGTAGACAACAGATGTGTTGTGTAAGAGTAGTAAAATGCATCACTTGTAAATCTAAAGGCGCATCTACACGGTTCAACTTTTCTTTCAACTTCACGCATTCAAGCAATGCATGCAATATTGATATTTAATATTAATTATACCTAGTGGAGATGACGTTGAAAACGGCGCACCATGTAGACACAAAATCTTCATGCATCTTAATTGAACGCGCGTTTTAAACTAGATCCTTTCAATATTTGTCCCAGATTGCATGCGTACCCGCATTAAAAATTGAACCGTGTAGATGCAGTTATAGTGCCGGAGTTTGAATCCCGGTTAATTTTAAAAAATGTGTATATTTTCTTTTTAGGGGTCTCACGAGTTTTAGTTCATAATCGGATAGTTAACATGGCTGGTCGTATCCAGATCTTACCATGTGCTCACTATATACGCGCTCACCAATACAAAATACAAAATGAACAATATTTAGTAGCCTACCTTAATTTATACTATAAATAAATTCATTTCAGTAAAACGTATAGGCCTACAATAAATAACACCTAAACCTAAAATATGGGAAGAAAGAAAAAAGAAAAGTTCTGAACCATTTCCTTCCTTGTTTCTTATTCTATGAGGCTATCCATAACGTGTACATTTTGTAAGTGTTAGATTTCAAAATTAGTTCTGTTGTCATGAATTCGAATCTCGAAAAATGTAAATTAATTCATATCTTACGTTTTTCTATTTTTTTTTATTATTCTTTTGCTTTCATCTGATATTTCGAAATAAGGACGTTTCTATAAAATTAATATAATGTTTGAAAACTACTGTTGTATATAAGTTAAATTACAGAGTTGGAAATTTAAATTTAAATTACAACCAATAACGGTGCATGCTAATAGGCCGACATTCAAAACATCCTAAAATTTTACATAGAAATATTCGAACCCCGGTCTTCGGAACAAGAAGAAACAGCTCTATTGTTTCGTGACATACAAACATGTCGCTCCTACGGGTTGACTTCATCCTCGATGTTTAATTTTTTCCCGTGTGCATCGCGCGTTAACCCGAATGACAGACAAATTCACGCTACAGGAGAGTTCCCTGTCATGTGAATGATGGTGATAACAATGACGATAACGGTGATAGTGGCAATATAGATAGAAAAATCATCTAAAAACAGGGATTAGGCCTTACGGTCCATTCCTCGTGCTTCAAAAATTGGTCTTGCTATCTCCTCTTTGACCTCCATGTGCTCCCTTCGCTCATACTATGAAATTGTTATTGTGGTGTTTCTGGCATTCGTCCTGAATGATCTCTCCATTTAGTATGATATGTTCTATTGTCTTTGTTTTAATTCATTTCTTATATAATTGCTCTTCTTGTCCATTAGTGTGTATGCAATGTATCTTGCTACAGGTGTTCGTTCTTTATCTAGTATTTCTCAAGATCCAGCTCTCATCGACACAAAGAAAGGATTTTAATAACTTTTCTTTTCGAACGGACTTCCCTAATATTTGGCGAATTGCTCCAGAGAAATAGTTGAAAATATTTCCACACTAGACCCTTAATACTACAAGTATTTATACTTCTTGTAAAATCTCTTTGTTCAGTTCAATTTTAACCCCTAAATGGTTGTAATCCCGCAAATGTCATTGTTCCACTAATATCTTCATGTTAAAATCGTTGGTACTTCATTAAATCTAAAAAACAGCTTCTTGTAATTCGTTTTCATTTCGGCTGAGCATCACTTGGTCATCTGCACAAAATAATGTAATGAAATTTACTTAGTTAATGATAAAATGTTTAATCTCTGTAATCAATTCTTATGACTTCAAATGTACATTTTGAATGAATATCCTTGTTGAACTCCTTGATTTGTTCATATCATTTCACTTTACTACTGGGAGTTTTAATTATCATTTTATTGTTTTTGTAAAGGCTCCATATTGCACTATTGAGATGAGATGTAATCCCTCAATTTATCAATATTTCCCACAAAATCCTATCATTAACACTATCAAAAGCCTTTTCGTATTCTATGAAGGTAAAATAAGTTGGTATGTTAAACTATTGTTTTTTTTTTAGTCAGCTGACTGAGTGACAGTATATATACAGTCTGAGCATGAATCCATGCTGCGCATCCAATGTCATTGTTTCTTTGACTGACTTCTTACGTTTTGTCATTATTCTAGCATATAAGTATATATAACATACAATATACCTGGGCATAGAATGCTAATACCCGGAGTGAGATAAGTGGACAACAGGCTTGGACCTCACATACACTCCTTCTCAACCCCAATTTCCCTTGTAAGGGCGCGTTTCAAATGTTTCTCCTTCCAAATTCCTCATTCATTAGTTGATTTGTTGAATCATTAAATTTTCTTCGTTTTGTTAAGAATTATTTGGGGGAAAGTCCCAAACTATACATCTCTGTGTGTAGTTTAGCAATAAATTTGCTCAGCTATGAAGCAGAAACACGCTGGGTGGAAAATAAGCATGTCAGCGAGACGTTAGACGCGGACATAATAAGGACGTGGTCAATTACAGCTTCAACTGTTCACCGTCGCTTAGCACGTCTAACTTCGTCCTACATTATAAGAACTTACACGAACTGAGAGCACACATGACTGTTTCGATCATCAAACATGAAGCCACTAACATCTCCCAAGTATAGCTTTGCCATGACGTCACGGTTACCATGGTAGCAGTTCTCCCGGCTATCGATTATTGTGCATGTTTTTCTGAACGTATCTTTATTCCTGCGGCGTCCTAAGAGCAGACATCAGACACCCACATGTTTGGTTACTATGGCAACGGGGAGATGACTTCCTACTGAGCTAACGCGACCGTCATATAAACATTATCTTGCAACGGTGGCAGCCAGCTGCAGCCAACGCACTGAAACGTAAGTAGACTACTCTTAAATTAAGCGTATATGGAAGAATGCTCCAATTTTGCATGCATTTCTCAGTTTAATACAGTCATAGATTAATACGCTAAATTATAATCTCACTTCATTAATACACATTTTATCTTTATGAATAATAAGTTAATTACATATTATAGTTCCTTACAAATTATCCATTAAGTTAGTATATACCCCGCATTGCTTTATATGCATCGTACACACGTAACACAATCTCGAACTGAGAGAGAGAACAATCTATCACACAAGACATAAGACTTCGTGATCTATGAATGACAGCTATTGTCACATCGGATGTTGACCATAGAAACATTCATGTAGTTTAGTATCGGAACACAAGATGGCAGCAATAATCACGTACCTCTCACATAACCTCTTTGCAGAGATACAAATACAAAACTTTTTCTGCCCCTGTCGTTTTGTCATTTATCTTAATGTTATAAATGTATCTAATAATGTAAATATTGTCAATTCATACACTTACGTGGTTATGAAACGACATGTCAACATTAAATAACTGAAATTCAAAACCAAAAGTTGGCACAATACATAACGCACAGTTCCTCTACATCAAGTAATGTGTTGACAACAGTGATGCCAACCTAATATTGTTCACCTCTTCAAACATACTTTAATGCTCGAAGATTCGTCTATAGAAAAATGTTTCTGCAATATGTAGATTTTTTTTAATTGTGTTTTTTTAACGACGCTCGCAACTGCCGAGATTATATCAGCGTCGCCGATGTACTGGAATTTTGTTCCGCAGGAGTTCTTTTACTTGCCAGTAAATCTACTGACACGAGTCTGTCGCATTTAAGAACACTGGGCCGGGATCGAACCCGCACCTCGAGCACAGAAGGCCAGCGCTATACCAACTACGCTCCCAGGCCGACTGCAATATGTAGAAGTACAGCATTTGTATTAACTGTCGAAGACATAGGTTGTCATTTTCCCGGATCTCATGTATTTTGGATTATTTTAACGCGATATCCCGTATTTTTCTGAATTAATTCAATTATATTTACACATGTGAACTAAATCATTTCTAGGTGTAGGTAATAGTTTCACATTTTTACTAGAAAATTCACTAAATAACTTTAAATTCATTTTCAAAAAGCGTTACTGAAATTTGTAATTCTAACAGGCATGGTGATTTTTCAGTTCAGCAGCAGATGTGAAATGTTTAAAAATTAATATATATTAATCAACTGAAAATGTTAGATACCAAAATTTAAATTTAATGATATTTCTTTATACCGTAAACTACCATATTGTGCATTAATTTCTAACACTCGGATCTCTCAAGGTAGTTAATGGCTGTCAGCTAGAGTAGCCGGGTTCTATGAATATTTGACTGCCTGTGAGAGTTTGATCCCCAGTTCTTCTTTTCGTACTCTTTAATGTCGAACTCCGATAGCAGATGATTCTAGGAGATTCTAGTTAATACTACTTTAAAACGAAAATAATGTAATCAATTAAACATCTTATGAACCAGAATGTTCCACAGCAGTAGCTATGAAAGCTTGAATCCTGACTTCGGTACAGGTAATTATTCACGGTTCGAACCTCTGAAACTCGTGACAGCAAAAGTGAATAATATCAACAGAAGAACTTAATATAAGATATCCCAGCAAGCAATATAGATCGACATAATCCAGCTTCATGCGGGTTGCCATTGATCTCTTATGCCGTGGACCATTTGATATATAATAGTCCGAATCCAACGTTTTTCATGGTCTACTCAGGTTGCGACGTTCTCATGGTAGTATTGCTAGAAGTGACATACTCAAAATGTCTTTAAATAAATGGGTAAATTGTGTTAAAACTCTATGTTGTCTGTTCTTTACAGGTACCTTCTTATTATGTCCGTTATTTATTCTGAATGAAACAAAACAAATTAATTTGAGGGACTGGAAATAACATAGGCCTACGTATTAAGAAATAATATAAGAAGAGCAAATGGCTTAATAGAACACTATCCAATTAAAAACGCGAACGCGACTATAAGAAACGTTGGAAAGCAGAAAGAAAATAAATAATTATTAACATAATACATTGACTGCACACGAAAACTAAAATTCTTAACATTCACGCGACAATGACAGTGGACGTTATACACACCCCAGATTCCAACTTCCAAACCATTAAATACTCCCACATGTCTGGACTGATATTTGGGCTAGGAACGTGTGTCACTACTTGCCTGCCCTAAATACTTAGTTATGACTTTTACAGAACCCGGAGGTTCATTGCCGCCCTCACATAAGCCCACTATTGGTCCTTACTATCATATCCCATCTCCCTCAAATCCATTTTTATTCTCCTCCCATCTATGTTTCGACCTCCCCAAAGGTCTTTTTCCCTCCGGCCTCCCAACTAACATTCTATATGCATTTCTGGATTCGCCCATACGTGCTACATGCCCTGCCCATCTCAAACGTCTGGATTTAATGTTCCTAATTATGTCTGGTGAAGAATGCAATGCGTACAGTTCTGCGTTGTAACTTTCTCCATTCTCCTGTAACTTCATCGCTCTAAATACTACAGTTCATTTTATAGTAAGTAGAATTATTGTTAGCGAACTAAAAAGAGCATTCATTAAAAGTGTTCTGATTGGCTGCGTGAGACGCATTCTATTACGCCGGTCTCTAGTGGAAGTCGTAGAAGTAATGTTTTAGAGTGGTTGATGGAGGGAAATCTCACCTGTTAGGTACTTAACTAGGGTGACCAGATTCACATCCATAAAAAAAGGACACAAAGCTTCAATAAGGAGGACTTTGATCAAAAAAAGAGGACAGAAAATATTATATACTTAGATTTATTTATGTTTTCTTTTTACGTATTTATTTAACGACGCTGTATCAACTACTATGTTATTTAGCGTCGATCGGATTGGTGATAGCGAGATATTTGGCGAGTAGAGGTCAAGGATTCTCCATAGATTACCTGACATTTGCCTTACGGTTGGAGAAAACCTCGGAAAAAAATTCAACCTGGTAATCTACCCAAACGGGGATTGAACCCGCGCCCAAGCGCAGTTCCGAATCGGCAGGCAAGGGTCTTAGATGACTGAGCTACGCCTTAAAGGCTTAAAAAGGAGGACATGTCCAGGCAAAAGAGGGCGTCTGGTCACTCTATACTTAACTATCTTCTCATTTAACCTACTCTAAAATTGCCACAGTCCTCACCTCTTGGACTTCTGCTCCAGTGATAATACTCGTCTCTATTTACACAAACCTTCATTGTACTTTTGGTACAGGGAAAATACTACAGACTGCATGGAAGGAAATATCTATGGGGTGAAGCAGTGCTCGCTTTTCATTTGATAAGTTAGCAGACGACTGTTTCGAGCGTCGCAGCGTTCATGGTCGCACGGTGTAAGTAAAAACAAAGAATAACAATATTGGATATATCTGGCAATACAATGTATGTGTCCTGGATCTCTATTGCGAGAAGATGGCCTGACCGATGCTTACTACATAATTACCATGTTTTCTTTTCTTACCTTACAAAGGAAAGAAAGTAAGTTTAAAAACGAGAAATCAGGAAGCGTGGATGAAAGAAAAAAGTAAATAAAAATTAGACTTTCATGACGTCATAAATCGCGTTATCATAACGGCGACACATTCACCGTATTTTCCGGTCTTTGTATTGCAAAAATCTGCCCAACGAAAGAATAAAGTGATGTAGACACGTGCACCATGAAACAGAACATGGATCCCTATATTCTTGCACACACAAGAACAGCAGCCTCGCCGTCCGTGATACGCATGCGCAAGATCGTCTTTAGTGAGTTGGCTCTGAAAATAAATTGTTTTGTTCAGTCAACTGTCCGAAGGCAGGTCTGAGCTTCACAAGTGATACCAACAAGGCATCACTTATGATGCAACTAGGCCAGGAGATAGTGAGATGGTCCACACCTGTGGAGTAACGGTCAGCGCGTCTGGCCGCGAAACAAGGTGGCCCGGTTCGATTTCCGGTCGGGACAAGTTACCCGGTTGAGGTTTTTTTTTCCGGGATTTTCCCACAACCCAATAAGAGCAAATGCTGGGTAACTTTCGGTGCTGGACCCCGGACTCATTTCACCGGCATTATCACCTTCATTTCATTCAGACGCTAAATAACCTAGATGTTGATACAGCATCGTAAAATAACCCAATTGCATAGGCCTACATCTTCGATTAGCTACATATTACACTAATTAGACTTGAGATACAAACAATTATTGTTCTTCCTCTGACACATATCATCAAGTGAGACGTACTAGGTAATAGATATACGTATTAGCCAGAACCTCAATCAGAGGCATCTGAAATTGAAGGTAGGCTACGGTAAATTGACGGGAAACGTGTCCCTGCACTTACGGTGGCTTTGCTTCAAGTAATACAGAAAATTGTGTTCAAATTTGTTCTTTAGTCCAGATAAATGTATTTGACTGCAATAAAGAATTTGTGCCGCAAATTGTTGACTGAATTTCAACAAAGAATGTATGCGCCCTGGACCATACGCATCATGCATAGATGACGAGACTACATTCAAGAAGCACGGAAGTGCCCATATTCTAATAGAAGTGTTGTACAATAGCAGTAAATTTGTAAACACAATTAGCAATAAGTTAGATAAATAAAGAGTAATAAAATACCGCCTCTGTAAATACTGATATTTTTTATACAAGATCTCCATTTTGAAAGCGCGGTAACTTAATGTTGACTTACTTTTCTGTAGACCACAGACAGCAGTAGTTTCTTGAGTGTAGGCCTATTTTTTCATGGTCTTCCTCTTCATATTATCCATAATCATATTATCACAATAAAACAAACACATTTACATTTATAAACCACCAAAGTCTATTAAAATACCGAAATCAAACGGACCATCTTCTCACAATATCGCGTACCCGCAACAATCGAGACTAAAGCGCGGAACACTGTTTTTTACTAGTCATATGTTTTCGTTTACTTCCGTCGATACTCGTCGATACTCGCCGATACCCGCGCTTTCTAGTGCAAGGACAAAAAAAACGCATAGGCAAGACTGACTACGTAATTGCGTAGAATACATACTGAATTCGACCCCAATTACATGTCACAGAGAGGCAAAGGCTAATTGGGATTTCCCGGTTTTTGATCGGGTCAAAAACTCTGTTAGAACTGATATTTAATCCTTGCTGTGAATTTCGGTGAAGTCCGGAGGGCCTAATTAATCAAATCCACTCTCCTCACCTCCACGCTGGGGACCCCTGGGATCTTTTAAAATGCGAAAGAGAGAGTAGTGTGCGGAAAGCAACGCCATTTATCTTTCCCAAGAAATACTGCAAACATGCAAATAGGAAAGAATGGAGAATACTGAGTCTGCAGTGAAAGACCTGCCATTTGGAATATAGTTGCCCGTACATAATTTTTTTAATTGGATACAGCGTTTTCCGACGCTGTATCAACATCTCAGGTTATTTAGAGTCTGAATAAAATTAAGGTGATAATGCCGGTGAAATGAGTCCGGGGTCCAGCACCGAAAGTTACCCAGCATTTGCTCTATTGGGTTGAGAGAAACCCCCGGAAAAACCTCAACCAGGTAACTTGCCCCGACCGGAATTCGAACACGGGCCACCTGGTTTCGCGGTTAGACGCGCTAACCGTTACCCCACAGGTCTGGACGCCCGTACAAAATACCTGAAACACAACCCATTGCTGTCAACTTCAATAATGATACACAATGAAATTCCAATGGTTGACTAAGTTGACTTAAGCCACAGTGTTATTACCATAGTATGCTATGGTTGCCACGTTTGTGATCAAAGTGTTAGAGCACTGGTTTTCCATCCAGGCGGTTCGATCCCCAGCAAGGTCGTGATGAAATTTGTGGTGAACAAAGACGTTGCAGATAGTTCTTCTCGGGGTACTCCCGTTTCCTTCTATCATTCCACTAACACTCTCCATCCTTCTGCATTTCATCTATCGTCTGCAATAATAAAATAGGCAGGGGTGAAGTGTTGGGGGTAATGCAGATTTCCGATGCTGATATAGGAAGGGATTTGGGCTCTGGGGCTTATCAGGCCACTCATCTGCGGATGGGAGCTGGCTCTATCAGAAGCTGAGGCAGAGTAGACCACCTGTCAGCGTCGGTTTCACGATGTTGTTTTAAGAAGGGCTTGGAACTCCGGGCCCCTGGGACTTATAAGGCTTCTCATCTGCGGATGGGACCTGATTCTATCACAGGTTGAGGAGTGAGGATAGCATTTGCGAGATATCTCGTGTACGAACAAATGAAACACCCTCCCCTATCTGCAGTGACGTATAAATCGGACAAAAGGAAATATAATTAATTATTATTGTTGGGTATAGTCAGATATTTGAAACACTGCTCCTCTTTTTTTTTTTCAGATGCTTGCAAGAAAAAAAAGAGGAAAAGCAAATTCAACTGCCACTTGCAATGAGGAAAGAAACAATAGGGAAGAAAATTATCAGTTGGCAGACAATATAAAATCATGCGCAAATGAAGGGAAAGGCTCAAATTCAAACATATTTAAAGTTGAATTTGAATTTTCATTAACTGATATCAAGAACTGGGAGAATATTATTCGTTTCATGTATAAGCCAATGGATCCTGCGTCACTTGGTTTGATTAGAATAATGTTTGGTAAGTGAATTATATTTTGATGGTACCAGTACTCATAAAGGAGTAAGAAAAGACCATGATCTATTCCAAATATTATTTTACTATAAATAAGCTCATAAATAATGCATTATCGGGTACTATACTAGAATTACAGCCAGTGTAACAGTTCGGTAATACCTGCTTAGATGAGTGCAAAAGGCATTCATTATCTCGACAATGCTACAGTAATTGTAGTTGTCTGTGAATGGCACCAGTAACTCTATTTTATTATTTGTTTATAAAAGTATACACTAATAGTATTGTTACATCGTTAAATTAAAGACATCTATTACGAATACACTAGATTTGCTCTTCATTGTATTTACCCTTATAATATGTACTGTACTGTATATAGTAAACTTCTTTTCACTGTCATCTACTAGAGTAAATGCTGAAACCCTGTTTAGCACAAAGCTGTAACATTTATCTCCCTACTGTCTAAATTTATGTATATAATATTTTATGAACCGGTATGTATTACTCATACTCAGAGTTTTAAGACTAAAATAATATTACCCAGATATAAATTAGTTAATAAAATTAGTTCAGTAAGGAACAGATCAATTCTAATGGCCACTACATTATATAATCTAAATTTCATGAAGACTATAATTTCATTATTATATAAGATATAGGTATTTTAGAATTCTGTTAAAATTGATTTGACGTGTTTAATTTTTGTAAATCTAATTATATTTTAAGATCCACCTACTCTCCAGAAAGATTTCACCTCTGTGAGGGTGATAATTAGATTTTATGTTGAATATCTTACTTTTAGATTACTTTTCGGAAGCACTTTTACAGTTACACTGATCTCATAATATGAATAAAACTATTGTAGGCCTATATTTTACAGTCATAGTGTAAGATTCGAATTAAAAGATTTGGATATACATTTCAGGTTTTTTGATGGTTTTGGATATTCCTGAAGAAAGAGGTTTATCTAATGCAGATATTAACTGGGGAGATCCGAATGAGTGCAGATTTCCTCTCTTCAATTTTCTTCAGCCATTACCATTGCAATGGATGTGCATTGTTTATCTCATCATGTGGATTGGTATCTGTCATCATGTCACATTTGCATGCTAAAACAGTAAATGTCACTCCACTTTGTACAGAGATATAAATGCCATTTGTTAATCATTATCATCCAGTGTAAGGTAACTATGAAGGTACATACATAGGGCCTAAGTTACTGGTAAGATAAAAATATTTTAAGCATTTCAAAATGATTGAAAGGAATGAATAAGAAAAGCGTTGGATTATTCTAAAACACAAACAGTTCTGTCACATATTTAGATGCAATTCTGCAACCATTTGACGTCTTAAGCAAAAGTCTCTAGAACATTATACATGGACGATTAAATTATGCAAATACCTAGTTTTGCTTGCAATTTAATTTGCTTTGTTCCATGAATACCAAATATATCATGTAACTATAACATGTTCTTTTTCCTATAATACATAAAGTTAATTTTCAGTAAATTCAATCTGTGTGATTTTTACAGGAGCATTTGGTATCATGCTTGGCTGGTATTTTCGTTTTAGTTGCCTTGCCTTCATAATACCATATTGGTATATTTTCCTACTGGATAAGACGTCTTGGAATAATCATTCATACTTGTATGGCGTGATTTCTATATTGCTGCTAGGCTCACAAGCTAATTGCTATTGGTAAGTACAGTGACAGCATCACTTTCTACTTAGATAAAAGACAAAAATACCGTAAACTGGGGTAAATTTGACCACAAAAAAAAAGAAGGATGATATTAGCTCTAATTGTCACTAAGAATAAATGATAAAAATTAAGTACTTAAGAAACGGATAAAAATTTAATTAACTTTAAAAACATATTCAGTGCATCTCATATCATGATTCAAATTTTTCTCGATCAAATTTATCCCATTTGTCAAGTTTACCTCAGTTTACGGTACATACCACTACGTGTAGGGGAAAGAGAAATAGAATTACTTATTCTTAAATTATTTTATAGAATTGAAAATCATTTGAGGAGTTACATACAACTTCCATATCCTTAAGCCCTATGTTCATGAAATTTAATACGCTTACTGTCTGAAAATTATTGCTCTTTTGAAGGCGTATGTAACCCCTTAAGTACTATAACAAAGAAATTGACATATTCTTACATGATAACATCATCACTACTTATTAAAGAGCGTTTACAAACCTTATATTCTGTTAGGTATCTCACTTTCACTGTTACCAGTACCCTAAATAAGATGGTTGAAACATTATGTTGCAAATTAAAACGGTAATAGTTAATATGGAAGCCTCCAAACGTTGATATATAATGATCATAACACTGGGGTTCTTCTCGTATATCTTCTTAACATTTCTCTCCCCCAGTTGACTATGTATTAAGAAAGTTTAATGTCTAAGTAGATATTAAAGATTGTGTTTGTTGTTGATGCTGCTTCTTTCTTCACCCATTGGTGTTGAGGTTTACTTACTTACTTACTTACTTATGGCTTTTAAGGAACCCGAAGGTTCATTGCCGCCCTCACATAAGCCCGCCATCGGTCCCTATCCTGTGCAAGATTAAGCCAGTCTCTATCATCATACCCCACCTCCCTCAAATCCATTTTAATATTATCCTCCCATCTACGTCTCGGCCTCCCTAAAGGTCTTTTTCCCTCCGGTCTCCCAACTAACACTCTATATGCATTTCTGGATTCGCCCATACGTGCTACATGCCCTGCCCATCTCAAACGTCTGGATTTCAAGTTCCTAATTATGTCTGGTGTTGAGGTTTAACTTATTTTTAATATATATTTTTTAATTTACGTTGTAGCTATATTCTTATATCCTGTTTTGGTAAACTATAAAACAATTTTATATGCATGTACGGTATTTCATTTCTTCTTTCAGGTCCTTGGACATTCTTTTAGGCAGGGTTAAAGAAAACACACCAGTGCCACTATGGAATTATTTTATTCTGCGATTTCAAATTTTTTTACTATATTTCTATGCCGGATTAAAAAAGATGGACAAAGATTGGTTAGAAGGTTACTCAATGAGATATCTCAGCAACCATTGGGTATTTGGACCGTTTAAGTAAGTGATGTTATCTTTAAATTAAACAATATTTCCGAAAATAGTGTTAGATTAATTTTGTTCATATACGAGGATGCAGTGAACGAAAATACAGTTATTGTTTTACATTACGTAGTACATATTGATTTATAACTTTTCTATACAGTTTGTGCAAGTTCTACAGTGCTAATTGTTAGCTTTCTTCTGATTGCACACTTCGACCTGCACCATCTAGCAAAGATTATCATTACACAAATTTCAAGAGTGTATCAATCATCTCAGTAATCCATTTTGAATCTTGCGTACACCACTTTTAACACTTGAATATAATTAATTGATGAACTAGTGGACTTACTCGTGTTAAATATGTAATATTTGTCCGGCTTACAACTGTTTCAGTGCTTCACGCACCATCATCAGAGCCTACTAGATCGCGGCGTCATCTCGAACTTCTCTGCCTTATAAGAGGATGTGTTTTATTGTTGGAAGGTGTTGAAGTGTGGAGTCGAATAGTGTGTGTGTACTGAAATTGATCTGTGTGTTGAGGATTTGATCGGGGTGTGTTTTAGTGTGTTTGTATATTTCGTATTGTTCTAGTGTGTTGAGTTTTTGGTTCTTGGGTTGTGTGTGTAGGATTTCCATGTCCGTATTTATGTTATTGTATGTATGGTTAGTATTGGTTATGTGATCGGCGTATGTAAATTTATTGTGTCCTCTGGTTATAGCTTTAATGTGTTCTTTATAGCGTGTTTGGAATGATCTGCCTGTCTGTCTTATGTAGGTGTATACAAACTCACATGTAATAGCTGCGACAAGTTCTACATAGGACAGACAGGCAGATCATTCCAAACACGCTATAAAGAACACATTAAAGCTATAACCAGAGGACACAATAAATCTACATACACCGATCACATAACCAATACTAACCATGCATACAATAACATAAATACGGACATGGAAATCCTACACACACAACCCAAGAACCAAAAACTCAACACGCTAGAACAATACGAAATATACAAACACACTAAAACACACCCCGATCAAATCCTCAACACACAGATCAATTTCAGTACACAAACACTATTCGACTCCACACTTCAACACCTTCCAACAATAAAACACATCCTCTTAATAGGCAGAGAAGTTCGAGATGACGCCGCGATCTAGTAGGCTCTGATGATGGTGCGTGAAGCACTGAAACAGCTGTAAGCCGGACAAATATTACATATTTAACACGAGTAAGTCCACTAGTTCATCAATTAATCATCTCAGTAAAATATACGAGGCGTGTTCTTAAAGTAAGTTCCAAATGGATGTAGTAAGTAAACGGGAAGATATTTACAAGCCATTTTTGTTGCACTGTATTCCCCACACTTCAATTACTTCTGAACATAATCTCCACCATTATTGAGGCATTTATCGAGTCGTGGCACAAGTCTTTCTATCCCCTCATTGTAGAATTCGCCCGCCTGCGATGCGAACCACTCCCGCACTGCTGTTTTCACTTCATCGTCGCCATCAAAATGTTGACCATCGAGGAACTTCTTGAGGTGCAGGAAAAGATGAAAATCACTCGGAGCCAAATCCAGGCTGTAGGGATGATGGTCAATTTGTTCCTATACTCATGAATTTTTTCCATCGACAGCACGCACCAAATCGTCATTGATCAAAGATGACCGACCGGTACACTGCTCGTCATGCACAGAGACGCGGCCCTTGTTGAACTTCCTAACCCATCTCCTGACCATTCCATCACTAATGGCATCATCACCATACACCTCACAAAGTTGACGATGAATGTCAGCTGATTTGATGTTTCTCGCATTCAAGAAACGGATAACAGACTGCATCTCACAGTCGGCGGGGTGCTCGATCACTTTAAACATTTCAACTGATCACAACTAACCACACACACACGGACTGAAGCTCTGAAACTGCATGCACAGCTTGCCTGAGGACTGAAGAAGAAAACACGCATGCGCAAAATAACGACTGCAGCGATGCAACGGTTATAATTGAAAACGGAACTTATTTTAAGAACATGCCTCGTAGAATATGACATTCAGAGCCAGCATAATGGCTATAAACTATCACTTGAATTTCAAGTTTGAAACAATGTCCTTTTTCATGCAGACTTTTCCTGACAACAGAACAGGTGGATTTCTGGATTATTCATTTAAACGGTTTCGCTCTCGATTTGAGTGTTGGATTTCTTCTGATATACAAGAAAACAAGGCCAATGGCTTTATTTGTACTAGGTTTGTTCCATATAATGAATTCAAGACTGTTCAACATTGGTGAGTATCTTACTTCACTTACCAATAAAACTGATATAATAAAGACTTCAGTAATACGTATTCATATCTCAATCATAGTGTGCCTACTCACAGATCGAGCAGTGACCATGGCAAGGTTTTCAAATTCAAACATAGCCGAGGGAAATGGATTTTAAAGGGCGATAAAATCCTTAAAATAGCTCCCTCCAGAAAGGAAGTAAAGCTAACAGGTCCGTGTCATAGATTTATGACGTGACAGAATCCTGTTTTTGATAGATGACTACATGCAACATTTGTATTGCAGAACACTCTCAGAAAACACTAACTTCCACATTTCTTTCACATATAAATTTTGTCTTCCCTCATAGGATTGAATGATGAGAAACAACATTTGGAAAGATTTTGGTAAAAATGGAAATATGTAGTTATTACTCATTCAGAATTATAGGTGAAAAAAAAATACATTTCTTGAGGAAGTTATATTTATTGAATATTTGTTACTTTCAGGAATGTTCCCTTATGTTTGCATTGCAACAATGCCTATATTTTGTAATGCGGATTGGCCTCATAAAATACTAAAATTATTTTCATTACCAAAATCAGCTACTGATGATGCTAAACAAGATGTAAGAAATACTTCAGCTCAACTAAGTGTAAAGGAAAACAAAATTGGTAAGTCTAGTGGCGAAGAATTTGATAATTGTGACTAATGATTTAGCATTTCAAGTAAGATCATGATGTTAATTAACCATCTTTACTTAAAAAATAAGTTCGATTCATGTACATGGAGACTCCAAATATTTTCTCTTCCTCTCCTATTCTTATTTTCTCCCTATTATGGCAGAGGAAAGAGAAACATGATTAAAGTTACAAGGCAAAGCCTTTGGAATTAACTGACTGAACAACCAACCGATTCATAGGATGCATATTTTCCGGGCTAGAGGGCCATGGTCTGTCGGTGTTACAACCAAACGTTTCGTCCACTACTCCGGTGGACATCTTCAGTGGCGTGGTACACGTGTGTGGAGAGATCTGCTGTGTGTATCAGGAACTGGCATTGAGACTGGTAGCACGTCGATATTTAAGGTGTGAGACTGTTGTTGCTTGTCGTCGCCGCGGTCCACACCAGTGGCTTCGGTGTTCTGATTGTTTGTCATAGTGTCTAATTGTCGGAGAAAGGATTTGATGTGTGTGCTTCTGAGGGCCAGATACCAAGCTTTGTTGACCTTGAGACCTTCCTCCTTACGGTTAAAGTTGTTTTTGTGTTTATGAATTTCAATAGCTTCCCGATGTAACCTGGAAACTAAGTAATTTACAATATACTTACTTGTATGACTTGAGGCTTTCCCGGCTAGACATGGTCCCACATCACTTCATTCCCTAAAGAAGATGGCAAAGCTAGCCATCGAAAGCTTGGAAGCAAATCTCCAACTTACCTGGCTGAGAACCCGAGAAGAGTTATTCAATATACTTACTTACTTACAAATGGCTTTTAAGAAACCCGCAGGTTCTTTGCACCCTCACATAAGACCGCCAATTTACAATATACTTCATAAAACAATTTTATTGTAATAATAAACTTTGAAACAGCGAACAAAAACATGTGTGAATTGTTTGAACATGTTAAGAAAGACTGCAGTTAGTGCTGGCATTCAGGGGGGAATTGGCAACATTTATGTTTGTCTCAGAAAGCAGAAACAGAGATTACCCCATCCCTCGAGTGGACAGAAAAGGTTGGGGGATCGTCTTACTTCAAAAGGCAACTGCTCAGCGTACGGTAGCCTCTGTCTTTAGCTGGGGATTTACAGAACCATCCTACTATAGTACTGTTGTAACTGTTGTGTTTCTTAATAATTTAGGTAAATTTCTGTTCAGAGTCAAAACTAGATGGGAAAAGAAGATAAAAGAACTAGGTATGTGAAGACAGATTACAATGTGAGAGAATCCTTCACTCTGCAAAAGCTACCGGTATTAGTTAAGGAGTAACCAAATTAGTAACTTGTTAAACAGTTTAGTAAACAAGTGAAAAGATGACTTAGAATAATAACAGTAAAACATTTGGGATGGTAAATATAGTAAAGTGAGTTTATTATGATATTATTTCGGAATATGTATTATATATATATCTTTCTTGTGTTAAATTCTATCATATCTGGTTAGCATGTTTCGGTCTGTTATGGACCTTCTTCAGAACTTGTTGTTGCGCCTTTGGTTTGTTTCCTGTGGGGGTGTGTTTGTGTAGTGTAATGTGGAGTCAAAGAGTGTGTGTTCTGAAACTAACTGCTATCTACAGAGACATCAACACAGACATGGAAATTCTATACATCCAACCAAAAAGCCAGAAACTAAACACACTAGAATAATGCGAAATATACAGACACACAAAAACACATCCAATTGAAATTCTCAATACACAACTCAATTTCAGAACACACACACTCTTTGACTCCAGATTACACTACACAAACACACCCCCACAGGAAACAAAACAAAAGGCGCCAAGACCAGCAACAACCAGTTCTGAAGAAAGTCCGTAACAGACCGAAACATGTTAACCAGGTACCGGTACGATAGAATTTAACAGAAGAAAGACATATAATACATATTCCGAAGTGATATAGTCTTAAAAGTTGTGTAATCAAGATGTATGATATTATTATTTTTTATTATTATGATTATTATTATTATTATTATTATTATTATTATTATTACTGCATTCGTGTTGTGTTGTGTTTTATAGTATAGTATGGTAGATATGCTGTAGGCCTACTATACTGCTATTAGCAGAGCTGTAAAATTAAGAAGTAGTTCATAGGCTAATACTTGTGAAACTTGTATGTTATATTTACTTTGTATATGAATGCCTCAAATCTGCCATGTCCAGATAAGATTGATGAGAAATAAATAAGTAAATAACTGTTGTGTTTGTTCCAGGACAAAGTATTAAGAAACTACAAGATGGTCGTAGGGACACATTTACAATTGGCTGGAAGCACAAATTAATTACGTGTTTACTCATTAGTCACACTGGTCTACAAATATTTCTGCCTTATTCTCACTTTATCACCAAGGTGAGTGCATTTCTATGAGAGCAACAAAAATACTGATTCAAGATAATTCAAATGGAAACCTATCTCGATCATGTTGAAATTTAAACTAGTCATGATTACTATGCAGAATATAAGTGAAGAATGAGTTTACAGCCTCTGAGTAGTAGAGGAGCGGAGGAAAGGGGCATTAAGATTTAAAATATATATATATATATATATATATATATATATATATATATATATATATATATATATATATATATAATTGAGTATAGTAAGTTACATACTATAAAGAATGTTAGAACTGTACTTCTAATATTAAGATATTCCATTTTTAAAAACACGTAAGAAATAAAAACGAGCTAATTAATGACTTTGCTTAAATGAAACCAAAGCTGGTAGTGGTTGTTACCTATTGTAAGTATCTAGAATTTTTTTTAATTGAAATTAAAATGTTTTATCAATAAAACTGTTTGTGTTCGTTTGTTCGTAGCTACGTCATATTAACAGCAAGTGCATGTAAATTACATATTGTATAGATAGGATAAGAAGTTAAAACTCTATGTGAAAACTGGAAATGTTCTGTAAAGTGGGGTAAATGTGACCACAAAACAAAGAAAATTTTAAACAGTATCGGCCCTATTTGTGATTTAAAATAATACAAAATGGAGAAAATATAATTAACTTTATAAAAATATGTTCAGTGCATCTGATATCATGCTTTAAATCACTTCTTTATGGTCAAGTTTACCCCAGTTTACGGTATGAAAAAAGTTCATTTCAGAGCAAATAGGAAGCGAGTACGCCATACATATACCCTATAAGATCTTCTCTAAAAATTCTTGTTCCTCTCCCTTCTCCCCCAAGTAAAAACTGAAATGACGTCCCTGAGTGTGGCACTGTATTAATTAATATATCTGAGATTTAAAAGAGAGCGGCTATGATTGTGAAAGAATTCGAGGATTGTGGCAAGACAGGACTTTGTGGAGGCAGCTATGTCCTGAGACGATCCACAACTGAGTGGAAACGTCTACTGATGATTATGATCTCTAAGGATATACAACAATGGACGTTGTTGTTCTATGTAGCTGCATGCAGTAGACCACAGATTGTAGATATTGAATTAGAATTGCTATGTATTAGTCTTTTTGAGAAGCAGCTAATGTCTACTAGTACCAAGTTTTTCAGAGCACCACATTTCTCATGTCAAAATAATATAGCTAATTTGAGATCCATCTCCTCTTTTCTCTAATTCGGGAATGAAGTGGCTCTGAATTTGCACACCAGTAATGTGGTGGAATCTGATGTTCTTATACAAATACTTCCAGCTTGTTATGAAACATTTTAATCATTCACCCAAACGACATTGCAACCAACATTTTCGTTGAATATGAGTTAGAAATAGAATTGCGCTATGTATGTCCTCCTGCATGTGATAGGAAACTGTTTTTGCCTAAATCAACAGTTGGCACCATTAGATCCTACAGATATTTGAAATTAGTGTTTAGTAGAACATTATAATTCTTACAATTTTTTTACTCTCCTTTTTGTTGGTGACACCATTGTTCGGGTGAATGATTTATTTATGAATATAGTGGTTCATATAACTGTATAATAAAAGTGACAACAATTTTTATTTTTCAAGCTTCCAACAAAATTAAAAGTCAGCGTTATAAGAAAATGCATAAAAACAGTAACATGAAATATTGTACAGATATTCATAAATCAATTTATTATTGTAATTACTCAAAGCTTATGTACCCAGTACTATTTTTTAACTAAGTCTATGCATGTAACTACAGTTACACTATGGTTTGTTAGTGATTTGATGCTTTGACCTGTATAAATCAAACTTAGATATTACAAATACTTAATCTTCAATTTTCACCTATTTCCATAACGCCGATATATTGCTGGACTTCAGTGACATATTATATTCACAATTTATTTTTTCAGGGATACAACAACTGGACAAACGGGTTGTATGGTTACTCGTGGGATATGATGGTTCACACTTGGGACACTGTACTGGCTGTTGTAAAAGTTGTGGATCATGAAACAGGGCAGGAACATTTTCTAGATCCAGAGGTAAACCACGATATCTCAGTTACATTTGTATTTACATGTTACATTTGTATAGTTCGTCTACTTATATTTTTCACTTCAAATAAGACATCCCAGTACAGTATCCTATATTTAGCGACTGTTTTATTTCCTTAACACTAAAATATACAAATATACAATATACTGAAGAATGACCTGTGTGTTGTTACTCACACAAGAATACGACATTTTCATACTTTTTGCTTCTGAACATAGAACTGAGAAAAAATGACGACTGATTTATTTATGAAAACAAAAACATTAATGTAAGTAGGCACCTTTTAATATATAGGAGTCATTTGTATTGTAGTATTAATTTTCTTTAGGATTATCATATCGTCAGTCAAAAGGGCAGTAAATAAGCTTTCGGAGTATGTCACAAAATGATCCAACAACTTCAAAAACTACAGAAAAGAATTCAATTGCAATGGATACCTGCACATTGCGGAATTGCTGGAAATGAAACTGCTGACTTTCTTGCCAAAAAAGGATCCAATTTAATTCAGAATACAAATTAAAAATAAATATAAAATCAAGCAAAACCAAGCGGTATGTACCAAAGCCAAAGATAAAAAATGGAGCATTTTAATAAAAAAAACCAGAAATTATTCCAGAAATCCCACGTAAATCTGCAGTAGCAAAATTCAGACTGCTTACAGAACACGATTATTTGGCCAAACACTTGAATAAAATAGGAATTTACACAAATCCAAATTGCCCTCTATGCAACAAGGAAGAAGAAATGACTGAAGATCATCTCATAACCTGTGAAGTTCTACCTGATGGATCCACCACGGGGAAATATTGGAGAGCAAGAACGCTAATGGCTTCATTGCCAAAGCCCGGCATTAGATAACAACAACAGCTTTCGGAGTTATGTTTCAGTTTCACTAATATTAACATCACAAATTGTTAAAGATTAACATCACACATATTTTTACAAATGTGTGTGTATGTGTGCGCGTGTATGTGTGGTTGTGTATATATGACAGCTTTGAATGGTAAAGTTCTACTGTTTTTCATTTTATCACTCCAGTTTGTTTCCCATACCAAATTAAAGAATATGATGGCAGTTACTACATTGAGATGGTGTAACTTATGTTTCCAGGCGTGGGTTCAAACAGACCGCTGGGAGAAGCATGCTGACATGGTAGTCCAGTACGCCCAGTGTCTCAAGAGAAACCTGATGAAAGCAGAATCCATGGACAGCAATAGATTGAGTGGCAACATCTCTATCCATGTGGACGTGTGGTGCTCCTTGAATGGACGCTTCCAGCAACGCATGTTCGACCCCCGGGTGGACCTGTTGACCGCTGACTGGTCGCCAGTCAAGGCAGTCACGTGGTTAATGCCTTTGCTGACTGAATTCAGTTCCTGGCGGACGCAGATTATGGACATACAGAGGGAAGTTTATTCATGGTCTGAGTACAGCGATGCCATATTTGTAGCTGACTTCCCAGGTAGGTGTATGCAGAAAAAATATTTATGGGACTTGAGAATCTCTCTGTTCCTCTCCCTCTCTTCCCTTCCCTCCCCCTTTCTCGCTTTAGCTCCCCTTCCCATCATTATCACTATTATTATTATTATTATTATTATTACTATTATTATTATTATCATCATCCGTAACGGAGCATTAGGCCCAGTACTTGTGAGGACGATGATGATGATTATTATTATTATCCGTAACGGAGCATTAGGCCCAGTACTTGTTAGGACGATGATGATGATGATGATTATTACTATTATTATTATTATTATCATCCGTAATGGAGCATTAGGCCCAGTACTTGTTAGGACGATGATGATGATGATGATGATGATTATTATTATTATTATTATTATTATTAATTACAATTTCAAACAATTCATCATTGGCGTCATATTGATGTGTGAATAGTTTTGACTATCAATTATTGCATTATTGTCTCTAGACTAGGCCTCATGGAATGAGGAAGCAATTATGAAGTAATTAACGAGAAGGCTCTGTCTTATTAAATTTAAATGCAGGGCGTGTAAAGACAGAAATATTTAACACAGTCTAATTCTAAAGTATAGTACCGTAGTTTCCCCTAACTATGGTCCACATTTTTCACATTTTTCTTTGTATATTCAGTACTATTCATCCAGATTAAGTGAAATTTTGGCTTCGGACTCTTGTAAGTTTATATTAAATAAATATTGACATATGTGTTTTAAATTATTTAATTACAAGTGTTAAAAAAATAATAAGCATTGGTACATAGTTGTATTCTGAGTAGCCCAACTATGGTCCACTCATATATTCATGCTTGAAAGCATGAATGGACTATAACTGGAGCTGTAATTATTCGTAAATCAATAAATTGAGTTTCTAATTTAAGGGTAGAAACATAATCTAGCACAGAAATATTAAAAATAAATGAAAAGTACATGGATTCTTTTTATTAGTACACATTACATAAACACTCAATAAACAAGTGAAATCTGAAAGTCATTTTTCTGCAATAATGAACAACTACACTCACTGGCAAAATAAACCCTGCCACCTAAAGTTTCTCAATTTTTATGAGGTGAGAATCAGAAAATCCTTTATGAAAAATGAAGAAAACATTGCTTCCCAGAAAAAAAAAAACTTACAGTACCGGTATTCATTATCATTTGCGCTATTATTTTCAACGCCAAACAATGGGTATAATTAAAAGGTGTAAAAACTTACAAATTATATCAATTTTCTTCCAAATGTTAAACTGATTTTGTGGCCACCCAGGTGTTGGTAATAGCGGGCATTACCTCCCCGTGACTGTATGACTAGTTGGCCCAGTTTTTTTGAAGGCGAGTGTATATCAAAGAACAAAATTACGGTATCAAAATAAACTAACACATTCTTAGCAAAATAGTATGCAAATAAATACAATGTTAATGTTATTTATCGTACTGAGAACTACATTCATTAGGCTTATTTCGACCCTTTGAAACTCCACTTCTCTTGTAATTCTGAAATTGAATCATAATCTGTATCCAATTCAATTTCATCGCTCTCATAGTCACTCACAGGGACGATTGTTTTCCTTCTACCCTGAAGTTTTCGTTTTACCGGACTATCATTCGTGCTAGTACCATTGATGCTGGAACAGCCTGTTTCTTTTTTTACTTGACTATAATGTTAAATGGTGTTTTAGAATATACTGAGATACCGTATTTGCAGAAGTAAATAATCACATTTTATTGAAACAAATATTTCAAAATGAAATACAACTATGGTCCACGAAAAATTGTGGTACATAGTTGAGGACTGACTTCTAGTCTTGAGGTTAAACATTTTTCACGCAGAGTCCTTAACCTCTGCCAGTGTAATTATTACGTGAAAGTAAACACTACATAGCAAGGTTTAATTGTACAAAGAATCATATATCTATAATTTACCAGTTCTACAGAGGAGAGCTTAATAAAACAGACAATCACAAATTGGATGATTTTGTGTCTTCACACATTCAATAGAACGATGCACACTGACCTTGTTAAGCATCCATATCATTGCCACGTGTAATGGTAGAGAGAAGCATCTATGGGGAACATAATTCCACCACAGTGGCGCCTTAAATGGCAAACACCGAACTCTTGGGAGACTAAGTAGTACATAATGCGTTTTGGACCATAGTTGGGTGCCTGGACCATAGTTATGGGAAATTACGGTACTTAAATTTGGTATTAATTTCCAAATTAATTCAATTCTCTGTAATGACTGATGATATATTTATTGATTACAGTTTCAAACAACTCATTCGTATCATATTGATGTGTGAATCGTTTCGACTATCAACTGCATTATTGTCTCGAGACTAGGCCCTCATGGAATGAGGAAGCAATTATGAAATAATTCATGAGAAGACTTCACCTTGATAAATTTAAATGCGGGGAGTATACTCGAAAAAACAGAAATAAAAATAAATATAGGCATACAACTTTTATTTCAAATTCCAAACATTCTTACAATTCCAACCATATTCACAGTAACAATCACGAACAGCATAAACGTTTCACGCAATTAAACGAATTTGATGAATCCCACGTCACTTTCATTTGAAGATTTTCATCTAATGATCGTCGTGGAGAAACAGAACCGGTATATTACGATACACAGTTGGGAAGTGCTTTTAACAAAATCGAGGAAAAATTTGAAAAACGAGCAGAGCAAGTTTTTCAATTTTCGAGATTTTGTAATGCACTTTACAAAAGTGTATTGTACAACATTTTTTGCGCAATTATATTTTTAAAATTGCAAATACAATATATTTTGCATAGCAATATTATTCCAAAGCCTTCACAAAACAGCACTGTAATGGTAACTAAGTAACAATAAGTGCACTGTAACGGATCTATTTCAGTATACTTTTATGTTATGAAGAATGGTTTCCCTAGCAACAAGTTTCTGTGTGGGAATTCCAACTTTCAAGGCCTAACAACAATAACTGCAAATACAACAAAAAACACGATCGTGCAAAAAAAATGTTTCTTGCATCTAGAAAAATGACACTATAACAACTAGTGATGGGATTTCTTGTCATCTGGTCTATGTCAGATGAAAACTTAAAAGAGAAGTCGTGTTTTAATTGGGAAAGTTTTCGACAAAAATGGTGCGGAATTAGAAGCTATCTTTGAAATTTCACCTGTGCCAGGGTTCTTTCCTGTATAGTAAATTTACAATATGTGACCCGTGGTTTTACTTCCACCGATAAGACTTTTATCGTTGATCTAAATGAGGGGTTGGAAAGCAATGGTGGATTGTTGATGTTTAGATGAGGAGTTTAGACTTTTTCCATTGCTGGTTGTCACAATAAAAAAATTAAGACACAACGTGGTTCTCCCTTCGTCTTCAGGTGGAAGGAAGGAGAGAAGAGAAAAAAACCTACTGTTGGGATCGTTACGTACAGCTATTCTGTATGACTGATCAGGCGATAATGTCACAGACATACAGAATAACTGTACGTAACGATCCCAACAGTAGGTCTTTTTCTCTTCTCTCCTTCCTTCCACCTGAAGACAAAGGGAGAACCACCCTTCGAAACGTTGTGTCTTAATTTTTTGATTGTGACAACCAGCAATGGAAAAAGTCCAAACTCCTCACCTAAACATTAAGACTTTTATCTCTCTTGGTTGGAGTTCCACCCGCGAAGTTCGGAGCCCATAGTACTGAAGACAATAAATAACAGCATTTTGATTTGTTTCAGGTTTGACACTCGAAAACTATATTGGTGAAGATCTTACCAATATAACATTGACGGTGTTAGAAGGCGAAGTGATAGTAGAAGCAGGCGATAATGTCACAGACAAACATAAACAAGGCAGAGGAAACAAAATACTGAGGCAGAAAATCTCAAAAGGTGAATCCATGGGTGTTCCTGCTAGACTGTTTCACAGAGTTCACACTGTGTCCGCAACACCATCGTGTTACATGTACTCCTACGTTAACCACACACGCCAGCTGCAAGAGGAGCAAGGCGACACACCAGTTGCAGATGTGGAGCACAAGAGTAGAGGCTTGTGGCGGGAATTTACATTTCGACTGGAAAACATGGCAAGAGCAGTTGGACTTGTCAGTAATGCGATCCTGAACATACTGTACTCCGTTCCAATGGTGAAGAGGGTCCGTCTAGTGTAACAGCAAACTAGTTTTTAAAGCATTCAGTACTAGAGTGCTTTCAGAAGTATTACTTATATTTAAGTGACATACCGGTATAGTTTATGTAAACAAATTCAAAATATAGCACTTAATGAAGCATGAAACAATAAAAATATTCAGTAGAATGTACTGCAATTCATTCTATCATGATCATCTTTTCTTCAAAAAGCTGAACAACAATTTGGGAAAAAGCGTCAATCAATCAATCAATCAATCAATCAATCAATCAATCAATCAACCAACCAACTAATCAACCAATCAATCTATCAATCCACGAACCATCAGTTATAATTTAAGACATTGAAAGTTCGATATTCTTCCACACCACACACGGGACTGATGTCTGATTTGTTTTGCTTTATTTCGTGATCAACAGTTTTTGAAAACATGTTCAAAATATTATTTTTTCACCCCCTAAAACTTGTGTATTTAGAGTTTCTTCATATATTTAAAGGTAGAAAAACTACAAGCAATGTTCTATACTTTTTACTCATCTAGTTTATCTTATAATGAGGAAAGAAAGTTTTTCGAAACAAATCTCACTGTCTGAAATGAAATTAAAGACGCAAAGAACTTCAATTCTGGAAAACATCACTTATTTAAACGCACATCCATACATTTTTATATCTATACTCTTGCTTCATTAAATGCTTTGTATTTTTACATGATTATACAACTTCTGCACAAAAATGAGTGCCAAACTGTACTATTTTATAGATAAACCCTTTTATCAAGGCTTCCACTGTGAAGAATCTGATATGTGCGATTGAGATGCTGTAAATTCAACATAATCAACCCAGTTAATATAGTTCTAGAGTCTGAGGACACAGATATTACAGATGAACGTCATTCAAGCCCACTGATTTAACACAGATAGTTTCATAATGGGTCCCATTTTTTTTTTTGTTTTATCTTATCCTGTCATGTAATCTGGGTACTGAAGTTACTGATCATTTCTTCTAGTTGAAGGAATTGTGATAATATCACAGTACGGAGGAAGAAATAAGATATTTTCAAACAAATATTGCGAATATCCATGCAGTCTACCCAATATTTTATATAACCCAATCTTGCAAATATTTAGGCTGCAAAAGTACACAACAAATTAAGCGCAGAAGTATATGGTGCAGAAAGAAACAGGAAACTTTTACATCGTATTGTAATCGTAAGAGATCATTTTTATTAAATGAATTCAGAGAAAATTTGCATAGACAACAGAGCCACGATTATTGGTCACAGTATTTACCGATGGACAGATTATCCAATTTCCCCCCCCCCCCCCTGCAGAAAGAAACGTTATTACAAGCCTTTACCCTTACACAATATTTGTGGCCGTACTGTGCAACTTCTATGCAAAATGTCTTCCACAAGTGTCGAAAGAAAACGTGTTTGATGATGCCATTTTTATAAAAATAATGGTAGTGCAGAAGTTTAAATTTAATTTTAAATTCTTTATAAATGAAAATATGAAAACAGAACGAATAATCACTATATTATTTTAACAACTGAAAATTTGGGTTGAAAATTGTATAATATATTCATTGCAACTTAAATTTCGTCGTTGATTTTATGAAACCTGCTATGTGACTTTACAGAAAGTAATTTTTCAGGAGGAAGAAAAAATTAATTAAAAATCGATGATGTCTTTTATGTTCATCATATTCACCAACATTTTCTACAGAATTACTTCATATTCTTATGTAAGTCCATTGATTTTTAATTAATTTTTTCTTCCTCCTGAAAAATTATTTTCTGTAAAGTCACATAGGAGGTTTTTATAAAATCAACGATGATTTGTTCTTGATGATATATAATATGCAATTTCCTTCAGAAAGTAGGTCTATATGGACTGGATTGAATTGTGTTGTCAAAAATGCTGCCAATTCTTTAAAAATATATGGAATGTGGGCCATATGTTACAGACGAATAGATATTCAGCATCTTTGACCGAGTTCACTCAGAAACCTATTAAAATTGTTTCAAAAATACATTAATTTCAGTTTTAGTTAAAATTCGTACAATTTTGATCATTTCGTATGCTTGATCTTTGTGATATAATTCTTTATATTGCATGATTATAACCAGGAGTATTATTATAACACAAGGACAACTACAAAATTCGCAGATGTGGAAAAGCTGGCAGAGTTAATGTGCTGTGCATATATTTATAAAACTTTAATATTTTTATGCTCATTTTTTTTTTTTTGCTTCTGTGATAGTAGTTAATTGAACATTTTTCATTGTATTGTATTATTATTTAAAATAGGTTTCCTTAAAAGTAAGCATTATTATGTGAAAAAGAAAATGTGTAAAGAAATATTTAAATGTAATAACATTATCCTTGGAAAACAAGTTTATTATAATCATATGAAATGAAATATTCAAAATATATCTTTATTACAAAAATTTGCATTTAAATTTTTTGCCTAAATGGTGCTCATAGTTTTGTCATGAATTGATAAACAGATTGAAACAAAAATGTCATACCAGTAGGCTACAGTAATTTTAAATTGATAAACTATAAATACACCGCAAAGGGGACAGGCCAGAAAATTGAATAGAAAAATGAACTTGACCTAGGTACAGTAGTCGATATCTTGTTAAGTGAATTTGACACATGCTGGATGGACATGTGAATAAAATGAGGTTATACTTGTTTTCTTACACCGTAATTAAGGAGGCCAATATCCGAGCACAGAATACATGTAAGACGTTACTTAGGTTGTTTTAGGATAGAATGTAATCAGTCAAGAATAATTACTGGACAAGCATCAGTGTTAGGTAACACATTGTGGCACATGTACCACTCGAGTTATTTGTATGGCCTTAGACACAAAAAATGACCAATCTTTTGTAGCCTGAATTTGTCTAAATCCACCTTCAGGTAGCATCTGGTTCACGCTATTAGGGAAAGGATGTTTATTTTGCACCTAATGCACTTGATATATATGTATATAAATAGACAGAAAACCCAACAAACAAAACAAAGGAGAAACAGAGCAGAATCTTGCATAAGAAATTCGTTCATGTGTAAACTTAAGGTCTCACGGAATCAACCAAAATCTTTCGAAGGAGACTTAGCGTTTGGCAGCCATCAAATTTTTTTATGTTTAATATGATACATCATCAATCTTCAATCAAACTTCTTAACGTATCCAGGAGGATGATGATAATGAAAAGTCAACTGTAACCTTCTAACAAATGAGGTCAAATGTGTTGCAAGGCTGTGCCTTGTGTGACTGATATTGATGACTTTAACTTGCTTCTTTTAGTATTACTTACTTACTTACAAATGGCTTTTAAGGAACCCGAAGGTTCATTGCCGCCCTCACATAAGCCCGCCATCGGTCCCTATCCTGTGCAAGATTAAGCCAGTCTCTATCATCATACCCCACCTCCCTCAAATCCATTTTAATATTATCCTCCCATCTACGTCTCGGCCTCCCTAAAGGTCTTTTTCCCTCCGGTCTCCCAACTAACACTCTATATGCATTTCTGGATTCGCTCATACGTGCTACATGCCCTGCCCATCTCAAACGTATTAATAATAATAATAATAATAATAATAATAATAATAATAATAATAATAATAATAATATTAATAATATTAATATTAATAATAATAATAATAATAATAATAATAATAATAATAATAATAATAATAGTTTCATTTAATTTGTCAGAGTTAAAGCCATAGGGCCTTCTCTAACATGCATGCTGTACAACATAAACTGACTATCGTCACTTTACACAAAGTTCAACAATGAATTCAGCAACAGATCAGACTCTGAGAATATGGCAACATCCAACCATGTGGAAGGAAGTAGCATCAAAACTTTTAAATGTAGCAAGAGTGGCCACACAAGAAATAAGAAGGTATGACATGACTAATAGTTCATGGAGTGTCATTTTACACTTAACGTCAATTAATATTTCATCCTGCATCTTGCACTTAATAATAGCAATGTATCTATAGTACTTTCATTATTTATAGAAAAGTATACACCCAATATATTTATTGATAGAAGGGAGTGAAACAGAGTATACGATTGGTGGACTTGCAGCCAGATATACCACCAGAAATAGACTCAGACAGTTCTGTAACTGTCACCAGATTTTATATGGCATTCAAGTAAACCAGAAAATCTTGCCAACTAGGCTTCTCCGAAGAGTTTTGCAATACTGACTTAGAAGGACTTAAAACATAAAATTCTAGCTATTATCTGCTGAAAAAAAAATCCGTGGCTTGCGAAAACTAGGTACTGGTACTGGTATCTCTAGATATTACATTCCATGTACATCCTTCTCGGATAAACTGAATAGAAACAAAGTCAGTCCAATTACACAGATAGACGATATGCTTAAACCATATTTTTATCAGGAATCTTTAAAACGTTAATTTTCGCAAAAAAAACTTCCAAATCGATTTTTCCAGGATCACAATGTTTTCTCTTTATATTCCATACAATGAGACAGTAGAATATTTGGGAAGCATGTTAAGGATATGCAATGTGTAGGAATGTGCAATCAGTGTGAGAAACCCAAAGTACGACTGTAAAATTTTAATTGAACAGAAATGTCAATAACACCAGAATACTTTTAAGATTTTACAGACCTTTATTAAAGTAGGCCTAGTTGATTGATTGTGAACTGAAGGACTGATATGAATAGGTGACAAATTGTGCTCAAAGTGTTGGAATATCAGAAGGAATCAAGTCTCTAAATCTCAATCCCAAATAACCACTATGTACACTTTCCAGATGGAATGGGATTCCTTCACAGAGCAGAACCAAGGCGACCAGCTTGTTTGCAAACCTCCGTTTATTCATTTACATCAGGCATTACAATAAATACATAATAAAAGTGACACAACTTTCTTTTCATAATTTCTTCAATCACAATTTGATTTAACTGTATGCAGTCAGTGTATATTTCATTAATGAACAATAAAAGATAAAATATTCTCTTTGTATTTACAAATAAACTTTAATGTATACTCTAAGAGAAACACATTTTTCTTCATTTCATAATCAAATAAATTTAAGTACATTATGGTAACACTGTAATTGGTATGCAACGTAACATAACTAGGTTGGGCAAGCATTCAAGCGATGATCAAATTACAGAAAGACCATGGTAATAGTGTTCACAGCACTGGTACAGTGGAACTTGTTATGCTATTTCAAGTCTTGCTAGTGAAGTTATGGGTTTCATACATTTTTCTCTATTAACGTCTTTTATGGTAATTCTGTCTTCACAGTCTACCTTCTTATGTATTTGTTATCAATATATAGATGCATTAGCTTGCTTGTTATCATTAATGGGGTGAAAATAGTAGCACCAGTTTCTCTAAAAATCTTTTAATTTATAAAATGTTAAATTTTTTGCTTATTGTACACAACATTTTTAAATATTTTTCTTAAGAGACCTCAGAATTTCGTAAGCAATTTCAATGAAAAACACTTAATGATTTCTTAGTACTGGTATAATAATATGTCAGAACTATTTTCCAGCAGTTATCCTGCTATCCTATGTAAAAAGCTAGCGAAGACAAGTTTCACTGTAAGTATATAGAACTGACTTAATCCTTCGTTTACAACATTATAAATCAATTAAGCAACTGAAATAGATACAATGAGTTAGAACATCTATGAAACACATAACGAAGAGAAAACAATACATTCTGAATAATATGTTCTGATATCTTCGTTGTTAATATGGCAAAGAGGAGAAGCTTACAATACAAAACAAGTAGTAAGGCGGGATTATAAGAGCTAACAATCCATGTCTGTGGAAGTGGTTTGTGTGAAACATCGACAGGAATAAAATTCAACATCACGATACTGCAAACTAAGCTACCCCACGGGGAAAGAACTTACCTACAATAAGCATTGTTTGGCAACCTCAAGAATTCACGTTATTGGGAATATAACTTAACAATAGAACAAGGGAGAGAAAAACTCTAATAGGAACATATCCGATCATTCCAAATATGTAAGTTACCGGGTCGATTCTGGTTCATAACCGTAACTCAAAATGTCTAGTGTCTGCTTTAAAATATTCTTCTGATCCACTGTGGCTTGGTTTTAAGATTCGTGTTTTCACATTTTATTTCTGCGTTTTTCTCAATCCCTCTCGAGTGTACTGAAAAGTAACTAAGAATTACATCTGGATCTTACCAAGTTTCTTACTCTTACGCATAAATAAACTCTACAAATCTTTTTCATACAGTATGAAATGCGAAGTTATAGAGACAAACAAACAATATTATGATAAATAATTATATTATTTCTATAGCTTGGATAGATAACAATATATTCACATACAACATTATACTCAAAAGTCAAATTATGCCAGTAGCCATAGATGCTGATGTTTCTGTTAAAAGTTCAAAAAATATATATTTCACTGAACTTTCAGTTTGTGTATATCACAGGACATCTTATTTGTAGATAAGATAGTGTGAATAACTGTATGTGGTGTCACTACTGGCGACTTGTACTCCTAACAGTTATACTGTTCACTTCCTGAATTTAATAAAGGCACTGCTGATCACAAAAATTACTACAGAGATTTAATTCATAAATATTTAATTTTTGGTTTCTTAAACATCTGAGAGTCGTTAAATGGTACAGACTAAAAATTACACACTAGTAATATTAATACGTAGCATATAAGCCCATTCTTCTCTAAGGCACATATTGGTAAGGAAAAGAATATGGTACCGGTATACGGCATATTCATTATCTCAAAAAAGGTTACGTAATGCAAACTAAGACACATGAAGTAAATGTAAAAGAAATCCAATACTTGGCACTGCAAAGTAGAAATTTAATTCTAATATAATCCTATTCAAAGTGACTTAAATTAAAACCCTACTCAAGGGCTTTCCAACTTTAGGTATTTGGTCTTTATAAGCGTTCCAATTAATTAGCCTTTCTACCAATGAAACTAATAAATCTGTGTAGTTAGAAGCATATCACTGCATTCATACCTCAGTTCAACGATGGAAACAAAGAGAAGCCCATGTTACTTGTTAGACTCACTGCTGCAACATTTACTACAATCTTATTGCATCGACCATTGCGTTGCAGGTGAATTGCCGATAGAGAGTTCTTAACGAGCGTGGGCCTTGCAGAAAGGTCGTCCTCCCTTGGCATAGAAGCTCTGACCTTCCAAGTTCTTCTTGCAGTTCTGTGTATACAAATATTTGCAATTAAGAATCATACAGAAATGCGTTTATATTCGTGATAATCACGAAATGTTAGATATACAATTGAATTTTATTAACATTCTGGAATTAAGGTTATACAGTAATTAATAGTCTATAGATAAATGCAATAAGTTGTGAAATGGGATCCTAATACAGAAATATAAACATAATTGCGAATTAACACAACTGTGTAATTTTATAACGAATTTCAAATTCTGAATTCTTTAAAATTATTCCGGCTACTTGTTAACTATTGTTCACTTGCATTTGTTTGATTCAGACTATGCTCTTTCAACAAATAGCAATCATAATAAAGTAAAGGTGATGCTGGCCCAAATTCCGTTTCTAATGATTGTGAAGGTATTGTATTTTGTTACCATATGTTAAATTTGTAGATATTTTGAAAAGTCAATTGAAATCTGAAAATATAGACATTGTAGAAGCTTCAGTGCTTCTAAAACTGAAAAAACACAATGTATGCTAAAATTTTAACACCTTGTCTGCAAACTATATGGTTACCTGTCTAATGCAGAATCTGAGAAACGTTTTTCAAGGTACAATTTTATTGTAACAGACAGGCACTTTGGAATGTTGGAAAAAAATACTGAAACATGTGCAATGCTGCAGTTTCAGGATGACCTGGATGCTTATTAAGAATAAATGAGGTTTCATAATTATAATTGCAAGTAATATATAATACCGGTACGAGTACAAGAATTACGTTTAAAAATATAACATTTTCTTCCATATGAAATAAATAATATATAACGTAGGCCTACCTTGTTAACATGTTTAGACCTATTTTCGGTCATCTTCGGAACGAGTTCCGAAGATGACCGAAAATAGGTCGAAACATGTTAACAAGGTACGTTAAAAATTTAACACAAAAAAGTTCTTATCATACATATTCCGAAGTGATACAGTCTTAAAAGTTGTGTAAATAATATATTTTATCCATGGCCATAACAAAAGACATGCTGTTTACTAAATACTTTTGCGTTCGTAAAGTAGGCTTTTATTCAACATTACTTTATTCCACTAGTGAAATAAACTTTACCTCACAGTTCATTAATATTTTCCTAGTAGCCGGGACTGCACATATACCACTTTTCCATTCAACTATTGCTCAAGAAGTTAATATAATTTAAATTGTTAACTGCCTCCCATTAGGGGTAGCCCAGAAGGGCTCAGTATACTCTCCTTTATGAATTTCATACTAGATGTCATTACCTCTACTTCTTTATTACCATTTCTTATATCTCTTTCTCCTTTCTCTACCACTCACGTATTTACCACCACGTGTTGCTATAGCCAACTGAATAAGTTCAAACATGTTCTGGTACATAGCTCACATTTTATGGAACAATGCCAGGTACATAACTCAACTGCCATTTATCGTTATAATATTCACCTACTTCTCCTGGTGTTCGAAGTTAGCCCAGTTTATACGTTATAGGCATTGGCACATTGTTTTCATTTTCACCATTAACCCAATTTCTCATGTTTTGGCACTTAGACCATTATTTATTTCAATGCTACAAATGATAAAATTAATCTCCATAAATACCTGCCCCTGGTTATAAATAATAATTACCTTTGAAGAAACTGTTTTTTTTTTTTAATTTAATACAATCAAAAACAGGCGTTGCAATATAAGAATCTGTAAACATCTGTCATGCTGCGATTGCTAACAAAAAATAACGGCAAGTGACACAGGATGAGTGTGAATGCATACAGTACATGTTAGTACTTACAGTGCAGTTGAAGCACTGGCTGTGGTAGTTATTGCTAAGGGCCTCTACCCAGCGGTCTCCGGCCTCAATTGGGAAACCACAAGCAAAGCACTTGGTCGTGAACAGCTCGTTCCAATCTGAAAACAGTTCAATTTATCTGCAGTGATCTGCCACAAAACACAGCGACTTTTCCTGAAATTGAAACTTCATTTTTTTAGAAAATAACCCCAATATTTCAACTACTGTATCACTATATATATATATTTCTTTATTTTCTTTTATGTACAGGTATTAATTAAGTTCAATGTAAAATAAGGAACCTGAACCTGTTAACGAAGTTATACATATAACGAGTAGTTATTTCATGTGCCAATAATATTATATAGGTATAGTTTCAATTCACACCCATGTTGATTAGAACTTTTTCACTCAAAATAATCCCAGGAACACGCAAGTAAGCTATGGACATCCCGCTGTGGAACAATCTGTATTTTATGGTGTTGTAAAATTTCAATTTTTATGTAAAATATATTAAAGTAAAACCTAGAGAATTTATATAAGATGGTTTCCTTACCTGCCTCACAGTATGGCAGTCCATCTTCCAGGAAGAATGGATTGTTGCCAAACAACTTGCCACAGTAAGCACACAAGAAGCATTCTGGGTGGAAATGCTTGCCAATTGCATTCAAGCAATCCTGAAAAATACATCAATTTTTAAAATACGCAATATACATTTGATATACGAACACGTACTTCATTCTAAGCTATATTCATGTTGGCTAATCAAACAGCTGTTCAGCAGAGAATGTCACAAGAAGTGATTAAACACTGCTCTACGAATTTATTAGTACATACTCTTTCTCACTCACAGAGAAATGAAAACCATGTCCAAGTAAAGTAACAGGAAACAGAAATACACATTCATGAAACCGTAAAGGAAAAATATTAGTATTATACAGCAACATTTTAAGAAGTATTTTTTAAATGCTTCATCATGCATATACTTCTAAGTATAACCCAGATGTGTTTCAATATACTCCCCAAATCCTGTGACTTGGTATAAGAGTGAATAAAATATACAATATTCAACCACGGATCATAATTTCATCCTCACTACATTTTGTTTTCAATTACTTTGTGTATATGCAGGCTTATACTTTGAGAAATAGCTGTATAAACAAAGTGCCAAATTAAACGAGTCTTACTGTGACTACATTTCAGGAATCACCACTCACAAAATCAAAGTCAGCAAAGAAACGGGAGTTCGAAATACAGAATGAATGTAGATAAATGACTCAATTTATCAAAATCATTTGTGGCTTGTTTCTATTCTGCAGAATTAATTAACAGAAGAAATGCGCACGCACCTTGCTGTATTCATTTAGAGTTTTGTCCTCTTTGCACACAGGTACTCTATTCTGCAGAATACCATCCAATTTAATTAACAGAATAAGGTCAAATTTATACTACCAGAGAACCATGAGGAAGAAAAGTATCTTTACCGATACAGATGACCACAATTTAATTTGCTTATGCTTGGCTCTATTTATGTTTGTGGAATAAACTGACTATTAAACGCGTTCATATACTCCCCCTTGGTCAATATACTACGGCTTTCCAAGCTGATATTAGCTTGCACTCAGGAAAACCTAAAATCATCATGTCAAGGCAAGAAAAATCTGTATTTTCTCTGATAGCCAAGTGCGCACAGAGTCGACTACAGGCTGGTTGAAGAATGCAGAACTACCCTAAAACCTTATCCAGAAGTGAAGTACAACTCATTTGCTCCCAGAACACAGTGGAGTTACAGCAATGAACAAGCCGACCTAGTGGCCAAGCATGGAACTTTCATCCAGGGGCGTATTTTGCGGGCTACCGGGGCTACTGGCGGTAGCCCAAGGAAATTACAAAAGAAAAAGTTTATAATATAACATAATGTAATAATTTTGTATTATTAGTTTTACCATAGTAATTAAAATTAAAGTAATTGTTAGATATATTTTGTGTAATAATAGGGTCAGCGGTAGCCCAAACCCTTTAACCAGTATACGGCTCTGCTTTCATCCAATACTATGGCCTGGAACTCTGTGTTGTTTAATCAAACACCTGATGCAGCCTGGAGCTCTAAATCCGCCAAGAGACAGGCTAAACTCCTTATTGGACAACCAAAACCTGACTCGACTAAACAACTTCTGGCTTTGGAAAGGAGAATTTTAAAATGGGTAACCAAACTTTTGACTGGACAATGCCATGTGAATAAGCACCTACATATACTGAGCTTTAGTGATGACCCAACTTTTAGGAAATGTAATCGAATTATTGCTTTTACTTTGATTCTGATGATGAATTATAGAATATAGACTAAAAGTGGAATATTAAAACATACCGGTACATGAAAAGACTGTCTAAGCTAGGAAGTCATAGCTTTAAGGGCATAAGTATACCTTTCGCTATTATAAATTTAGTAAAATTCAACATTTAATTTCTACATATCCTGAACTAATTTTTGCTGGAATTTTGTATAATTATTATATACACTTCTAGATTAATGAATAACTTTTAGAATCCAAAAAAACTTTCGCTATACTGGAGAATTAGCACGGTCACTTTGAACCGTGCCGTTACGTTTAGCACCAAATTTAAGTAAATACACAATGTCACCAACATAAGAACATGACGTTGGTGTGTGGCGTTGTTGGCGGGAGAAATTTTTTCTCTCTCTGTCTACCTCCTTCGTTCTGAACATTATTGAGAGATAGCACCACTGTTAGCGACAATGTGTATTTGCGTAAATATTGCGAGTAAATTATGACGAGTGCCTTAGATGAGAGGCTCGGGACAGAAACAGTTTTGCTGTAGCGCATGCGCGGACCTCTCATGCACTGGGAGCGTGATCCTTACTTGAATTTATTTTTGCGTGTACTTGCAGATTAAATGATTGAGATTCCTTCTTGCTCCGGTTACAGGCCTTGCATTTACGAAGGTTATGTTATGTTAGGTTAGCTTAGCTTAGATTAGCTTAGCTTAGGTTAGGTTAGCTGAGGTTAGGTTAAATTAGCTTTGGTTAGGTTAGATTAGTTTTGGTTAGGTTAGCTTAGCTTTGGTTAGGTTAGGTTAGCTTTGGTTAGGTTAGCTTAGGTTAGGTTAGCTTAGCTTTGGTTAGGTTAGATTAGTTTTGGTTAGGTTAGCTTAGCTTTGGTTAGGTTAGGTTAGGTTTGGTTAGGTTAGGTTAGCTTTGGTTAGGTTAGGTTAGCTTTGGTTAGGTTAGGTTAGGTTAGCTTGATTTGGTTCGTCCATGTAGTAGTTAAAATTATATAATATGGCAGTTTTTGATTCGTAATATTGTTAAAAAATAATAGGCCTATAATGAAAGCGGTGAATAATTTCATGGTCCTTAAATTTTTTTTTCGTAAAAGGCTAGGTATTTTTCTATAGGCCAGAAATAAAACAGCAACGCCGTCATAATTACGTACTTCACGCTTTGGCGAACATTAACCGGAAATTTACTTTCCGTCATTTTAATTGTATTCCGTGAAACACATCTTTTTGCCTGTTAATTTCCTTGTGATAACCTAGTTTATTATCTTATTACATCTTCATTTTCATTTAATGCATTCAAAAAACCGCCGTTGTACTACATAAAACCTTGAACTTGACTAATGGAGTGAATTATTTAAGAATATAGTCGCGAATTTGACTACCACCATTTCGATTATATTTTGTTTGATACGGCTCGGTACGGCCCGGTGACTAGTGTCCAGCGAGTAGAGTCGACTATCGATATTGGTCTGCCGTGCGTATTATCCAGTTGTTCCAAAACTTTTATTGTTAAGGATAATTATGGAAAGGATAATTTAGGAAATGACTTCATCTCAAACAGCAGAAATAACTAAAATTCTCTCTCAATTAATATCACTCAATAAAGGAATTGCATTCCAATGGATACCATCCCATTGTGGAATCCTGGCAAACGAGAATGCGGATGCTTTAGCAAAGAAGGGCAGCACTGCTACTTACAGACCTGTTACTAAATCTATGTATTACTCTGTGAAAAGATTTATTAAATCTACATACTTAGACTTCAACAAACAAAATTTGATAACACAATCCCAAGGGAAAAAATGGAACTCTCTGCATCAAAATCCACAGTTAATTCCCGATTTACCACGAAAATCGTCTGTAGCTGCATTTAGATTGGCAACAGGCCATGACTGTTTGGCCAAACACCTGCATAGAATTGGAATATATCAGTCCCCTAACTGCCCATTGTGCAACTCAAACCAAGAAATGGATTCGGAACACCTCAAAATCTGTGCTTCATTGGCTGGTCATGATAATATCTTTGAAAAATATTGGAATGCAAGAGGTCAAATGACTTTATTGTCAAACGCCTGGCATTAGAAAACAACAACAACAACACTTTTAGGAAATGTGGAATGGAGGTTGAGTCATCATCTCACATTTTGCTGGATTGCCCAGGTTTAAGCCAAATCAGGCATCGTTATCTCAGGAAACACGTGTTGTCTTCCGAGGAATTTAATGAAATTAAACCCAGTAGCATCACAAGACTGATGTCGCATTGCGGTCTTCTGGGTTGATTTCCTGCTTATGGGGTACACAATGAGTCATTAATTGTACCTAAGTGCTATAGTAGAAGTCTACACCCCTAATTAAGAAGTAGAAGAAGCGTTCATATACTCACTCCTTTGATCTTCTTGCTGCACTTGTCGCACGTGGGAGCCAAGTACTTCTCAAAGCAGTATTCACAATACAGCTCACCCTTCTCTTCCACGAAGCCAATGTCAGCAAGCGGGCGACGGCACTGGGCGTTCACACAGACGAAATGATCTGGGCACCAGTTCTTGCCAAGTGCAGTAATGAAGGGGCCCCTACAATACATACATCTCAGTTACTTCACTCAACATAGGAACAATAAAATGTGATCAGAATTATTCTAAGTAATTAAACACATGCCATGTCAAAAATTTGTTTAAATTGAACATTATTTAACAATGGCTCTCACCGTTTCTATTTAAACTTTATTACAAACTAAGAATCACAAAATGGATATAATTCTGTGATGTTACCTTTTGAATTTACGTGGTTAAGTGGACGTTTACATTTCCAATATTCATATTTTCAAACAACTTTCTCACACAGAACAAGATAAAAGAGCTATAGTAAAGAAATTTGTTTCTAATAGGCTGAAATAAGTACTGTATGTTTCTCAATATCAGTTCACCTGTGCAATTTGTAATCGAATTATTGCTTTTACTTTGATTCTGATGATGCATTATAGAATGTAGACTAAAAGTTGAATATTAAAACATAACGAAAAGACTGTCTAATCTAGGAAGTCATACCTTTAAGGAAATAAGTATACCTTCCGCTATTATAAATTTAGTAAAATTCAACATTTAATTTCTACATATCCTGAACTAATTTTTGCTGGAATTTTGTATAATTATTACATAGACTTCTAGATTAATGAACAACTTTCAGAATCCAAAAAAACTTTTATTGTTAAGGATAATTATACTTTTAAAATAAGGGGTGCAATTTGTAAAAGAAAAATTCGTTTCTCTGATATCTTGCACAATTTAGTGTGTTTTAATGTTTTCTTCTTTTATTTTATTCATAATGAGTATGTTTAACAAATCCTGCTCCTATCAGTTGAATGTATAGTGAGAAAATTTTTTTGTTAACTTGAAATAATAACAGCCCTAGACACAGGATTTGTTCTCCAGTACGAAATACACTTTCATGCAAAATTTCATAAATTTATTTCAATAAATGTGAAAGTTATGACGGAAACGAATATGTAAAATTTAAGTTATGAGAAATAATACAGAAACTTATCGAAGATGAGAGGTTTTGTCCATATTTAAACGGCCAAGTCAATTGATACATGTTTCAGGTCATAACTCGAATTGTACCTAGAGATATTTAAAAATTTTTTTATCATACTATTGAAGAAAGTCCATTTAAAATAAAATAAAAATAAATATAAAAAAATACATTTTTTTCGAGTTCCACAGGTATATATTACAACATAACAACTCTAATTGAAGTAACTTTATTTTTTAGAAAATAAAACAAATTTAAATACACTCAGGGACAAAAAAAACCGGACACTTCTATATTTGCTTGTATTTTGTTGCCAATTATTTCAAAATGAAACAAAACCCATTTAAACAAAATAATGTTCCATTTAGCACATTATACGACAAGATTTGAAAAAAATAAAAATCTCTGATGAGAAAATTTACAACAAATTAAAAGGGCGTATAACTATGGCATCGTTTGGTCTAACTGTTTTTTTCATTTTATGGTGCCTTAAACATTAAAAACTCTTTTTAGTAACGGGTATTACCCCCTCTGGCTTGAATAACTGCATCCATACGTCTTGGCATGCTCTCAATTTGGTTAGCAATGTCTTCTTGAAGAATAAGTTCCCATTCTTCGCCAATTGCTCGCCTCAACTCTTGTAACGATTCTGGTCTCGGTGTCTATTCTTAACACGCCATCCCAGCATGTCCCACACGTGTTCAATTCGGTTCATGTCTGGACTCCTTGCTGGCCATGGAAGAACATGGATTCCGACTTCTTGGAGATAATCTCCGACCGCATGGGCAATATGCGGCCGTGCATTATCATGCATTAAAACAAAATTATCGCCTACAAATTGGCCAAATGGCACAGCATGATCAGCCAAACATTCATTTATATACCTATCAGCTGTCAGTCTTCCATTTTCAACAAAAACCAACTCTGTACGAGCATCCGTATACACTCCTACCTAAACCATCACTCCACCACCTCCATACGGCACATTTTCGGAAATGCAACACTGTGAAAATCGTTCTCCCCTCCTTCTCCAAACTCTTTCACGTCCATCAGGTGAGCACAGATTGAAACGGGACTCATCGGTGAACAGAACACAGCTCCACTGTCCATTTCTCCAATCCCTGTGATCATTTGCAAAACGCAGTCATTCAACTCGATGCATCCTGAGAAGTCTGGGACCAGTTGCATGTCTACTTGATATCAGTCCACTTTCTTTCAACCTCCTTCTAACTGTTTTGGCCGAAGTTGGGCGTCCATGCATGTTAACAAATTACTGGGCTACACTAGTAGCTGGCAGGTTGCACTCCCTAAGAACTCTCAACACCATATACCTGTCTTCATTTGGATTTGTAGCTCTTGGACGACCCGAACCTGGTCTTCTGGGATATTCTAGGGTCTCTCTATACCGTTTTATGGCATTTTGGGTTATCATGGGTTGTGCTTCTAGCCGTATTCATAACATTTGCAATGTAACGTACACTGCGTCCATTATCGTAAAGGACTACAGCTCGAGCCACATCTTCAGGTCGCATCTTGTTTTAAGACAAATGTTACAACCCCACTTAAACTCAGAAAATGTAAAAATAAAGAAATAACGAATGATAACGATAATGAAGTACAAAATGATTGAGACAAAATTGTTATAGCTGAGACTCCGAAGGCAAAATTGGAATATTTGGTTGTAATGGCTTGTTTATAAAACAAAAAACAATCAACAATGTATACACGTCTCCATAACAACAGATGGCTACCATAATATTGTATGAGAAGATAATATTTTGCAAAATACCAGCAAATATTAAAGTGTCCGGTTTTTTTTGTCCCTGAGTGTATTATTCAGAGCTCAGTATCGTAAGTATATACAACTTATTAAAAGAAAAACTTCTTCACTTTACAATCTTATATAACAAAAGGAATAAAAAAAAAAGAATAAAAAATTGAGCTTCAAATTAAGATGAGGATAAAAATCTTGGTTTATAACCTGGGCTGCATTTTATGGTGATTTATTTTTTATTTTGCGTAACATTTCTATGCATTCAAGTGTGTACTAAATCATGCATCAGTCCTGTAACTATATAGAAATAATTTTATAATTTTTCTCAGTGTCCCAGTTGGAAGCCATAGTATGAAAAATGAATGGAAACGTCAGCCAACCTGACCCTGTGATGAAGTTGTCCAGACATTAGCCCTATCCATTTTATGTAACTAGACATTTGCAGTTTCAATTGAAACGTAGATTACAGTGACATCTGTCTGCAAAGCAGAGAACTTAGTGGAACGAGATATAATGGCTGGTAATTTTGTCTGGCGCCCTTTCATTCCGGATCATGTACTATTAATCTGTGGACAGGACCTCTGAAGAAAGGCATGACTCACAAAAATTCATCGTACTCAGCAGGGTTTCGACCCACAGATTTCGGATCCATTACAAGTATGGACCAGCGAGAATGACATGAGAGTAAAGTACCGATATTGTGAAGTGTTTGCTTTCAGAATTATGGAAATTTTTACTTAATACCGGCACTTTATTTTATATCAACACCTTGTAGAACTACTTTGACATATGCCTTGAACAAGTCAATTGAAAAGAATGAAAATATCTGGCAAATTTGTTAATACTGTAAAGTCTTTGTTTGATAATTCAATAATCATTTAGTAGAAAATAATGACGCAGGTATTTATTAATCACTTTACCTTCTGATTGCCTTGTCGCACTTGGTGCACACGGGGTATACATCATGCTCAATCGATTCCCTGATCGTCTGCACTAAAGCTTCTGTTAACATCCAGAAATAAGTTAGTGCACAACACATATTAGTCATCATGCCAAATCACTACTGTAAAAAAATCCACTGCAACTGGATTAGTAGGCCAACACAAATACAAACTACAATGTCTACAGTACAGTGTAGTAAAACTACTGCCTGCAGACTCCATTTAAGTAAAATATAAAAAAGCTTCACATGAGTAACAAACCAATGCTTCATTCATATATTTTAACACTGTTTCATTATAATGTATTATTGCTAAGTAACTTGTGTTGGATATTTAATCATAGATTAAGTTACTATTAATGATCTGTTAAGTTACTTTAATCAAGCGTGAGTGAGTGAGTGTCTAATGCCCACCCACTTCACTTGCGTGATTCGGGTTCCGCATATTGAGGATAGATGGCAGGACTGTGACCCATTTTCAAGTTGCAAACTACTTCGGCTGGCCACGTTATGCATGATGTGTATCTGTGAAGAGTTATATCGTGTACTTGGGTGACTGTAGTGTAGGGAATGGGTGAGGATGATGATGAAGCTGCGGAAGGGAGAAGGGGAAACCCAGTGTCGGCATGTAGCCTACTCTTGTTGATTAGCACCAAGGGGGCTGCCAGGCTTAATGTTCCCATCCAACAGACGAATTACTATTAACAGTGACATATGCCTTCTCTTCATATGCACTGCGGAGAAATTTGGGATTTAACCCAGGCATATTGGTGCAGAATTTAGTGATTAGAAGTTGTGCACCGCCATCTCTTCTAGTCCCAAGGCACAAATTGTACGCCGCCTGGAATTGAACCCAGGTCGGCTCGTCTGTAGACAGGTGCGCTACCAAAGAGCTAACTCGGCAGACCTAGTTTAAAAGTTGTTTATTTAAATAACTCAACAGATCATAAGTGATAAATAAGTGTTAAAAGAATGTAATTAAGAATGAAGTAAATTAAATTACTATAATCCTCATCAAAATATTTTAAAAAGACCAACTAACCATTTCATTACTTTTTGTTTAGCTACGGTTTCATCAAAATCAGTTAATTACACAAGAAAACGTGTTCTTATTTTACAAGCAATAAAAATTAATCTCGAAGCCATACAATGTATCAACATCATTGCAAAGTTACTAGTACCGGTAGCTGTTTGTCGGCCACAACTATGAGCAGTATGATATTTCCTAATCCCTTCCTGTTTCACTTGAAGATGAATGTAGATCCAACCTTCTGAACGTCGTGAACTTTCATTGCAACAACAATTATAGAAGTCCATCACCTTTGAATGATTCACTGCTACTTCATTCCCAATTCAATTGGGTCCTAACCTAAACATAACCGAGAACTTTAAAGTTGTAATGATGAAAATTTTACTCGGATTGGAACTAAAGCCTAGTTCTTTATGTTGGTAATTGTTTAAAAAATCTATAATACCACGTACGGTTATATGTCGCAGCACTGTTCATTATTTTAAAATCTCCTTTAAAAAGATTAATTTTTTTAAACCAATTTTATACTATCAAGAGTTTTGTTTAATAGAATATTTACACTGCATCCACATCGTGTGTAATTATTTTCTCTTATTATCTTACTTTTGCCCCTTATGCACTACAAGATGTCATCTTGCAAACATTCCACTAAATTTTAAACGAAGTCTCCTGAAAGAACAATTAAACATAAAACTGCACTTGATTGTGCATCTAACTCTAATTATGCTAGCACACATACTTGCTGTTAGAATTTACAGTATTTCTAAATTATAACATTCATACCCACCTTTAATAGGTGGAGTTACGATAACAATAAATTTAATTAAAATTTTATTTAGAGACAGATTATTTTACGTGCCGCTGTATTTCAGTCCATGCGAAAATAAAAAAGAAACAAAAAAACATGATCCTACACCACTGGCAACAAGCAAAGCTTTCAAAGCACAAGAGTAAATGAACCTACAGAAAAACACAACTGCATGCAAGACACACACCGTGTGGGGAAAGCTATCATACACAACCAAACCACAGTAGCCTTGTCTGCAAAAAAAAAAGGCTATTGAAAGTCTCTGTTACATTAAGTGTTACATTAAGGCCAGTTAGCTAACTTAGTCTCCATATTGTACGCATTTTCTTCGTTACAACACCAATTCACAATTACTTAACCTTTTCAATACATTGCTGATTCTTGGTTCTAAAGCTCTAAATGTAATGTAACTCTAGACATCATCTTTGAAGATTACAATTAAATGCATATCATACAGTAGGTTTTTATTAATTTAATTCACTAAAGAAATACCGGTAGCAGTCAAATCACACTAAGTTTAAAAATCGCAACATTTCTTTTACAAATATTATTTAATTCTATTTACCAAAATGTAAATAAAATAAAAATCACCGTAATATCGCTGACTAAATGTTACAAGGGTGTATGTAGTAATATTTCTGATATGGTCATAGAACCTTGTAATATTGAGCCAGCGATATGTCTTTCATTTTATGCGTTGTACACATCCGAACTCTTCAAGACCTACTGCATTCTATGTTTTCACCTTGGTCCCAGCTTTATCCATCAGAGACATCTCTAACTTCACAAGATGTTCTGAAAATCTGCAGTCTCAAATGAAACATACAAAATATGTCTCCAAACAGGGAATTGGTATAGCAAGAAAAAAACTGGCTACAATTTTGCCTCAGTAAAAATCCTTTAAGACTGTAAGAACAAGTCATACTGAGAATTTTTACCGCCTGGTTCACGCATTGAAACCATGACTGATTAATGCTCATTGGTAACCTTGTGTGCAGGCATAACGAAGATGTGGAGAAAATTAAATTAATCAATCAGGTACACACTTTTATTATTTCTCTCCAAGGAAAGACCACTCTATATCAAATTGAAATCAGACAGATCCCAGAGACTTTCTGAAATTGGAGCATTTGTAGATGCAGAACGAGCAAGTCCATCTCAACAAGAACCGCAGCACACACTTACACACTCAAACACACACACAAGCAGACATGTATACCTGATCTGTGCATTGCAGTAAGCGCACAAGGGGATCCTACCGCCCGGAACCGAGCTCTGCTGGGTCAGCACACCCCTTCCCCTGCGAGGGGCTGTTGAGCCAGCAACACTTGCGCCCTTCTGGGCACCACCGGGAGCAGCACCACCGCCACCACCTGCATTTGGGACTGATGAAGAACTTGGAGCTGAAGGGGTTTTAGCTATAGAAGTTGGCTGAGCGACTGAGATGGGGGCTACAGGCACGGGCTGGGGTGCTGGAGGAGAAGGCTTAACAACTGGAGCAGGGGGGGCCGGCTGAGGGGGAGCCGTAAACACCGGTGCAGGCTGAGGGGCAGCGGCTAGGGGCGAGGGCTTAAACACGGGTCCTGCCGGAGGAGCACTTTGCTGAGGAGGCGCAAAAGACTGAGAGATGGGTTTGAATCCCGAGCTCAGAGATTCCGGTTTGAAGCCTTCTGGGAGTGGTATGTTCGGGAAAGGTATAGAAGGTTGTTGGGCCGCTGCTTGGCCTGGTGCCTGCGCCGGGGCCTGGGAAGGTACAGGTACAGGTGCAGGTGCAGGTGCAGGTGCAGGGGCAGGGGCAGGGGCCGGTGCCTGAGGTTGTGCAGGTGGAGTTGGCTGGTATGACTCATATGGTTTCTGAGGTGGTGGCTGTCTCTGGAACAGTGCAGAAGGCTTTTGTGGACCTTCAGGTTTGGTAAACTGATATTTAGGAGTCTGTGGACGTTGCTCCGTCATTGGACAGGTAGGAGTAGCAGAACGAGGTCTCTGTCCTGGGAAATCTCCCATCTGTTGTTGGTAGATTGGTATAAGAGCTGGTTTCTGTAGCCCTGTCCTAGATTTCTGCTGCGGGGTTGCACTGCGACTACGTTGAGTCGGTGTCATTGCTCTCTGTACCGGTGTCATTGGCCTTTCAGCCTTCAGTGAGTCAGGAATGGGAGGCAAAGGATACGGCTCGTCAGACGATGCGGGCTTGAGTTCACCTGGTGGTATGATTGGTCTAAAGCCCCCCATTACTGGCAGTGAACTAGATGATCCTCCCTGTTTTGCAGATGGAGGTTGAGGTTTGGGGATCGGTTGGGCTTTCTGAGCAGGTGCAGAAAACTGTGGCCGTTGTGTTTCGTCTCTCAACGGTTGTGGCTTGGAACCACTTGGCGAGAATTTTACTGGGGCAGGGACTGGAGCATAACTGGGTTTTGTTGGTGCTTTTGCTGGAGCAAAGCTGGGTTTTGCCGGAACTTGGGCTGGAGCAAAGCTGGGTTTTGCTGGAGCTTGGGCTGGAGCAAAGCTGGGTTTTGCCGGAGCTTGGGCTGGAGCAAAGCTGGGTTTTGCTGGAGCTTGGGCTGGAACAAAGCTGGGTTTTGCCGGAGCTTGGGCTGGAGCAAAGCTGGGTTTTGCCGGAGCTTGGGCTGGAGCAAAGCTGGGTTTTGCTGGTGCTTGAATTGGAGCGAAACTAGGTTTAGCCGGTGCCTGAATTGGTGCAAAACCAGGCCTTGTTGCTGGAGGTAGAGGAGAATATGGTCTCTCTGAGGCAATAGTCAGTGCTGATAAGAGGGGTGACGGACAAGCTGCTTCACGATTCATCTGAGACTGGACTGGTGATGAAGGTTTCACAACAGTCGGGTATCCGGCACCTCTAGCTAAAGGAGCAAGGGTACTGGTTGGAAGCGGTGCTGCAGCCACAGGTTTTATGACAGTTGGTTGAACAGCTTGTGTGCTGATCGGTGCTGATTGAAATGGGGCAGGAGCCATGGGTTTGGTGGCAGAAGGCAGAGGAGAGTACGGACGTTCTGAGGCAACTGTTAGTGCTTGCAGCATAGGTGATGGGCAGGCAGCCTCACGACTCAGTGGGGCTTGAGCACTAACTGGCAATGGAGCAGGTGCTATGGGTTTCACAGCCGTAGGATATGGAGCCTGACTGGTGAATGGGGCAGACTGTATCGAAATAGGGGCCATTGGCTGAGTGGCAGATGGCAATGGTGAGTAGGGACGTTCTGAGGCAACAGTAAGAGCTTGCAGCATTGGCGATGGACAAGCTGCTTGACGGTCTAGAGGTTGGGACAAAAGAAGTTGGGAGGAAGGTTGGGGGTTTGAAAAACTAGCGGAAGGTTGGGGGTTTGAAAAACTAACAGAAGGCTGGGGGTTTGAAAAACTAGACTCCGAAACGAGTGACGACGATTTTTGGGATGAAAACCGACGAGTCTGCAGTTGGAACTGAGTCGCAGACTGTTCCTGCTCTCTTGAGACAGGCACGAAACCGCTCACTGATTGAGAAGACACGGCCTGCGATTCACTGAACACGTTCTGTTGTGACTCAGTCTGCGAAGAAATTACTGACTGTACTTCTTGTTTTTCTACAGTGACTTGACTGGATGATTTGATCTCAGAGATCTCCACAACAGACTGTTGAGTCTGTTGGGAAGTAACTGACTGCTCAGAGACGTTCACGGTCTCTGACTGAGACAAAGACGAAACTTGCTCCACCTCACCAGTCTTAATCTCTACGGACTGTGCGCTGGGCTGCTCTACTGCAGGAAGTGGCTCAGCAGTTGGCTCAGATGGAGCAGTTTCGGTGGCAACTGTCTTCACCTGATCTATCGGATTAGGTATTGCGCTCTGATCTGTCGTTGAAGGTAGATCCTGAATGGAGCTGGTCTTACTGTCTTGCATAGGCACTGGAGATTCAGGACGCTGAACTGGTTCAGGAGTGAGAGACGTTACCAGCATCTGTGTTTCGAGGGTCTCTGACAACGCCTCAAATTTGGGCGCAGGTTTATCCACGTTTATTGCAAATACTTCTTGCGAACACATAGAGTATTTTTTGTGGAGTGCTGCACTCTGGATCGCTTTCAAATCCTCAGCTTCGGGGTCCTCAATGGGAATGACGGGTGGTTCGCTAGGTTGCATTGGGGACTGGAATTGAGGCAATTCGACTTTGCTCTGTTGAGGACCTTGTTGTAAGGGGGTGGGGCTGGATACAGCTCTCATTGGGGCTTGCTGTTTGGCTAAATAGACTGAAAATGGCTGCGGAAATGGGGCAGGTGGCTGCGAAGGCTGAGGCGGAGCAGATTGAACAGGTGGAGCAGCTGGTTTGACAATAGGAGCAGGAACTGGAGCAGGTGCTGGGACAGATCCGGGGAAAGGCGAGTAAGGGCGTTCTGGAGCAATAGTCAGGGCTTCTATCATGGGGGATGGACAGGCAGCTGCACGGTCCTGAGCGGGGAATGGCTGGGGAGGCCCCCTTGCAGCGGAAGTGGAAGCTGGCACAGGTGCAGGCACAGGCTTGACAGCAGTGTGAGGGGGGGCCTTGGGAGCAGACTTGCCAGATGGCACTGTTGAACCACCAGCGTGCAGGTGAGGGCTTGGCGGGATGTACAGAGGAGTTGCAGTTGGAGAGGACCCTTCTTCTTCTGCTCTTGAGGGGGGCCACACAAATTTACTACCAGCTAAGTTTAATAGCAGAAATTAATGTAGACCATTGTTACCAGCATAACAGAAAAAGTAAGTAAAAATAAAGCATTTCACACACACACAAAATGTGCAAGAAATCACATTCACACAAAATAACACAGACGATATGTCCCAAATTATTAGAAAATAGTTAATGCGTTGGTTTTAAAAAATTAATTTTGGTGGTTAAAATTAAGTAAGAGAAATAAAAATGTTGAGGCACGTGGAAGTATATCAGTAACAATCAGACATATTATTAGACATTAATAAGATAGAAAATTGAGTCATTGGTACGGATTTATTGGTTAAGAATGTATGGAAGATTAGGGAAGAAAAATAAAAAAGAGAAAGAGAGAAAAAAAGGAAGTTACATTATGCAGATAAGCTAGCATAATTAGTAAAAGCCAAAAATAAAAATGTAATATTAGAACCTACATAAAAATGACTAAAAATTATCTAAAATATACTACAGTCTGATAATTTAAAATGCAGTACTTATTATATCAAGAAGCAACGAAGCGTTTCTGAGGCGTGATGTGTAGTGTACTTGTGTTTGTTAATGAGGCACATTGTTTTTGTGTTACCCTGCAATGAAAAACAGCTTAATGACTAGTGTTTTATAGAGTACACATAAATCTAGATCACTCAAACATTGACCACCATCAATGATTGCTGATCCACGTAACGAGTGCAAGTTCTGTGCTGCCCAACACCAAAGCAGAGATTCTCGTGTAATGTCACTTACTCCCGCATTAATGTGGTCTCCTCGAAATACAGCACAAGATGCATTATGGCAGACTACAGAGATTAGCCCAATTAATTAAGCGATTAGGAAGTAATTAAGCTACACTTTTGAGAGCTGCTTTTGTTTTCTATTTCCTATTTAATGAGAAATGGAGAAAGGTTTGGGCTTAGGATTGAAAGATTTGAAGGCTGAAAAGAAAGAAAAAATGTAAAAGGATACAGAAATATGGAACACCACGAAATTTTACAGGACTTTATAATTTTCTGACGCCAATGTGAGCTCAACTGGAATATTTCTACTTTTCTCTCCTAGACTCACTGTCACCTTCACAGAACCGAAGTGTTGAAGAAAGAAATGACTTGTGCTGATATGATCTGTTTCACGAAACGAACCCCAGAGCACTTATGCTTCCTCCCTCAACACTTCATATCTATGAGGTGACTGCAAATGGGATAATGTTATACTTGAGGAATCCAGATTTTTCAGATACTGAATGACAGACAATATTTTATATAGGCTACTAGATATCCATCATTATCTCTTATTGTGGAAACTATGCTTAAAAACCAACGACATTCAGAACAATAAAGTTTTTTCTTTTCTTTTTTCTTCTGATATTAATATACAATATTTTAGTATTATACTCTTCCGAAATGTCAAAAAATTTTGCATCACTTCTTCATAATGGTGTGATTTTCACTTTCCCGAAAATATATTGCTTTTTTCAATTTAAACAGCACAGAAACAAAATCACTCTTATTACATTTATAATACATAGGAATTGTTACCGGTACCTTATGTTGTGCAAAAAAGTGTTCACATCTGTACGCATACATATTCCTTGTATAAATTCAGTTAATTGTGTATCTGAAAGATACAACCATGTGTAAACATGTAATTGTGTAAATTTTTAAGATTACATTTCTATATCCAAGTAGCGGTATTATTATTTGATAAAAACAAGTAACTATGTCGTCATATTTCAAATCTTCTCATTAGCAGAAATACAGAGTAGGTAATACTCCTTCTTCTTTAACGGAAGTTCAAGTTTCTTGAAATCCTTCATTAAATAGTAACAGAGCTGTATTCACTTCTAAACTATTGTAAAATTGTTCAGTGATAATGCTGAAAGAAAGATATCTGAGGTATGCAAAATTAGAAGTATAATAAAAATTACCAAATTATGGCCAAATGATAAAGAATGTAAGGATAACGTAACTCCCTGAATACTAATGTTATATTATGACATTTGAAATTAATATTTAAATACACACGTGTGACTTCATGTCATTTTGTTCTACCAGAATGAAAAACACGTGAAAATGTTTAAGCATTGTTGTGCTGTTATGTGATATGTGTAGGATTATGAAATTACTGGAGTAGTTGTAAAGATGCCTAACAAATATGTTCAGATCTTATTAGTGTCATATCAATGGGGACATTAAAAATTATTATAATTATGAAATCCAAGTTTCAAGCGCTGATATAATGTGATACAACTATTAAAATCCTAACATTTTTAATCTAAATATATTAATAATCACTTTGAAATTAAGAAATTATCTTAGACGTAAGTTATTTGTTTGGTTGTAGTCAGACTGACAAAGTTGGTTGGTTTTCCATGCCAGATATGTTAATGGCATTTATCAACTGCACATCGTACCGGTACTAATACGTCAACAGGATAGCTACACACAGTTAGCTATGGGCCAGAGAAATATTATCCTTCTCCATGAACAAAAGGATCGAACTTATATCTCTTGGCTCCAATAGCGAGCATGGTCAGTTAATCATTAGACTAAGGACAACAATAAAGTAAAGAATTTTTTTCAGTGAGAAATGGAAATTGCAGTGAATCCTAGCATATGTAACATTGAACACAATAGAATCTGCATTCAAGCAGCAATGATGTCTCTGTTTCATTCTTTCTTGCAAATGCAAGCAATTTAATCATAATGTTAAAATATAGGAATAATTTTTGTGTATTGAGAAATGTTGTTGTTGTTTTCTAATGCCAGGCATTTGACAATAAAGTCATTTGACCTCTTGCACTCCAATATTTTTCAAAGATATTGTCATGGTTAGCCACTGACGCACAGATTTTGAGAAATGTGCCGGTAGCATTTTCATCACCACAATATTAGTGTACCGGTATAATAAAGGAAAAATAGTTTACAAAAATTCACTTGAATTATCTATTACACAGATTTAATACAAAATGGTTTCAATTGGAGATTAAAAAAAATTTAATTAGCTCAAATTTTGTTCACAAATCATCACATCTTTGGTAAACAAACATAACGACTGTAGGCTGGTGGGCCAAATAATGTTTGCTAGCTTCTTTAATAACAGTAGGCCTACCTGAAAGACTGATCATCAGTCCGTAACAGTCTGTAAAAGGGAAGCTAAGGGCATAAATATTTATATTTTGCTATGTTATTTCCAGATTGTAATATTGTACTGGTACTAAATTAAAATAAATAAGATTAATGAATCAAAGACAAAATAATTAAAAATCAATATCGAAATATGAATAACGAGTTTCGTTTTATTATAATAAGAACCGCTTTCCTGTTCGAGTTGTAAATATACTAGCAGAATTTGTAGAAATCAATCTGGTTATTTAATCCCTTAATGAGTAAACCTATTTCCAAAATCGAGATCTAGCTAAATCACTTTTCTCGAGCCATAAAATGGTAGTGTCACCCCATTTTACTAAAATTCTTAGGTCCATTTTCAAGATAAAATTGACAAATATACAACATATATATATATATATATATATATATATATATATATACAAGATGACTGATTAATTTTATAACTCTTCACTGTGTTAATATGCGGAATCAATACAAGAATTGCTCGTTTAGTATTATAGGATTAACAATTCAAAATGAGTCCGTGCATAAATTTTAAAAGATTGGTTTAATAAATGTACACAAATTAGAAAACAGGGTTTTCCTTCTGAAAATAGAAAAAGAAATATATAAAACGAATTCAGATATGTGCTATGCTAAAATAGAAAATAATATGTAATACTGAGCAATGATGCTGGATAGAAATGTTAGACTGTCTATGGAATAAAATAAAACATCAAAAAAACTTAAACATAAGGAACCAAATGCTTTCACAGTAAGTTACAGTAATTTATAACACATGAAAGGAGACCAACCAACTGTCTGTTGACTTCACGAAACTGTAACTACATAGTTTCGTGAGTTTCAATATTATTAGTTGCAAGAAATAAAAATTACTATGCAACAGCAAATAGCTTAGCATTTCTACTGCAATAGCATTTAAAGTTTAGATAATCTAAAGGAGCAGATATGCGGAATAAAATTATGTTTTATTTAATTCCAGAAGAATCTACCAAATGCTTAATTATATTTTAAAACTAACAACAATAAAAACTCATACCAAAAAAAAATAAACTCTAAAATAAGGTGTGAGGAATTTCAAAATCAGCTCTCAAAAGTTGTATTACCATTCCAATATTATTCGATAGCTACAGCCATGCTCAAGAGAAATATACCACATTGAAACCGGCGGTGCAATTTGTGAGCTGGCAACGTGTGAAGCGTCACAACACTTAGAACTCGGTGCACCAGTGAGCTTGGGTGCTACAAACAGTAACCCAATTACTTTAGTTACTTTATCGTCATTGTTTTACCTTTAATGTTGGTTATAGGCCTCAGTGTTGAGAAATAACCTGAACAGTTAAAATTGTTTCAAAAAAGTATCTTACATACAATATTAATCAATTCATGTTCCTACAATCTACTTAAATTATGTGTAAAATTGTCAATGGCAATGTAAGGGACAATCATTAATAGGGAGGGGGGGGGGGGGAAAGAAAAACAAAATCAGGAAATAAAAGCTGCTTAAATGTGAAATCAGACTATTTTCATCACATTTCTTGTGCTCCCGAATTACACTTGAGTAAGATTAATAGTTCTCATGAAAAAAAAGCTACAACATATTGGCACTTCTTTTTAATTAGAATATACCAGTACCATACTGAAGCTACAGGATACATGTGATTCATCCACACCACACTTCATGGGGTACATCTAGCATTCAAAGAAGATTGATATTGCATTCTACATCCTACGTACTGGTACTGTATGTTTAACAATGGAAACATACTGGCACCTTAATATGTATGTGTGTATGTATATATATATATATATATATATATATATATATATATATATATATATATATACACACACACACACAAATTCACTAACAACCAAACATTTATATTATATTATATTAAACTTTACCATTTCCACTAACGCTCATTTACATTGCGCACCTTAATTTAACCGTATTAAAAGTTATATTTCTTTAATCAGCATTTCATTCACATAGGCGGTGCAGAAAGGTTACTGGTACCAATGTTCAATAGGACTAGAAATCGAAGCTAGACCATATTATATACGCTATAAAATACTTATAAGAACTTTTTATATGTGACAGACATTCGAAGTAGTGGTAAAGATTTATAACATCTTTCATTGCACAACAACGAAAAATAAAAGAACATTTTGAAAAAATAAGAATGTCAGGTAAAGATGTAACTCCTTATTTCTCACTTTGCAATCAATTTTATGGGGGAGGGGGGAGGGATCAAGAAAACGAAATGTGAAAATCCATTAACAATGCATAACATTTATCCAGCAAAAATTGCATCTTCAAATTTAACTATCTTTTCAAAATAATAACGGTACTAGGAGTTAAAGTCTTTTACGTATTCTTTAATCACACAATTCTACAACTTATCCAGAAATGTTCTTCATAAACTACCATACATATATTTAATAATGTATATTGATAGTACAGTGAAACCTCGGTAATACGCTATTCAAGGGACCGCATAAAAATAGTGTATTATACGGGACCACATATTAGCGAAAGTGGGCCATTTTTTAATTTTTTTAATTTTAACACAGAAGTATGAATCAGCATAAATATTTGTTGAAGAAATTTAAGGATTAAATACTGTAATTATGCAGGATAAAAGGTTATTTTATTTTCTTCACTTTCAGAAAATGTCAGAACAAATACATTGTCTTATCAATTAAAGTACCCCTTTATTAAAGAAATAACAAATTGTTTTCTGTCTTGCACTTGACCCAGTACTATGAATAATTGCATTTTCCACACGATTTAAATCGGAAGTGACATCAGTAATTTGATTACTGGAAACATTAATGAATCTACGAATCACAGACATTGCGGCAAGGGCTTCGTTGAGAGAAGAATTTGGAATGTCTACCACTTCCACTTCCTCTTCGTCAAATCTTCACTGATAATGCAATTTAAAACTGGCAGCAAGAAGGACAGGCTCTGAATACAGCAGTCTTGCAGGTACTCAAGGGTCGCATTTCATTCTAATGTATTCACCAAACAAAGACTCCTACAAATCCTTGAATATGCAAACACTAGCGGTAAATGTAGAAGTCCAGGAAAATTTTCTCAGTATCCTTTAAAGTGTGATATTTTAGAATTTTCAGCATATGAAAGTGTATTGAACGAGATGATGAGCATATGAAGCAGTGGATTTTACATGGTTTTATATAGAGATGTCAAGGGACTGGACGAAAAGAGCATATTATTCGGGATAGCATAACAAACGGGCGTGTATTATCAGGGTTTCACTGTGTGTTATATTGTCAGAACTAACTATAATATAGTGATGCATCACTACAATCATTGCTGTGAAATGTACGGTATACATACCGTAGTTATGTTTGCATACAAGACTAAATTCCTTCATGAAAATAATTATTTTTAACGTTGTAACAGTGACTTCCATGGATTTAAAAAAATATACATTTTTTTTATTTATTTATATACTTAAAAACTGCGCAAATGGTAAAGACGATCTTTGTAAAGGAGCACAAAAAAGTGATATTTTCGTGTTCTATTTATATTTGCACTGGACTATAGTGAACTTTATGTTGTCAGCAAACAGCTAGATACATTAAAAAGACTGATTGATTGATTGATTTATTGATTGATTGATTGATTGATTGTATTTGCAACAAAAATACCGATAATTATTTATGGAATTTAGTTAATAACATACATAAATACCGGTATTAAGAAAAATTCTGTGCATGTGAGGAATATTGTCGTACATGAATTATGATTCTGAATCGTGATAGTTTTGGGATATAAACAAATTAGGCTACTGACAGAAGAAACCACTAGGTACGTCTTAACACTACAAAATTACATCTTTGCAAAGAAACTGATATTTGAAGAACATGGATAACAAACACTCTTAGAAGGTTAATAATTTTACCAAACAATTTTTGCCAACAACAATGTGTGGTTCAAACATTCTAAATGACACAAGCTTATAGCTTGGGCTCAATTTCGAAATACAAGATTTCACATTTGTTTGAGTCGGGTAGAATACTAAAAACGGATAGGTAAGGAAGGATGGTAAAACACAAATGCAAAAAATCCATGCTGTTAATACAGGAAAACTAAACTTACAATGTATTTTGAATGGGTAACAACTTACAATGCCACTAACAAGTAAAGAAAACCAAATCTTAAATTACTTTAGTATTACTAGGTTTTGGATCACATATTACGTTATATTTATGGAAATTCCCAACATTTTCAGGAATTTTAAGAGATTTGGTGCAAGTAAATAAATAAACAAAACAGAGGAAATGACATCCCAAATTCAGTGCTCAGGACGTTTACCAGGTATTCCATTTTAAATTGTGTTTATCTGTGTCATCTTATTCCAGTGTTTAAAAAGATTCAGAACATTTGAAAGGCATCAAGTAAAACTTACTGTTGATTACATAAACTGGATAAGATAGGCTATGAACTACGGATTCATGTTTCAGTGTTTCAAATGTATAAATTTAATATTAAATGGTAACATCTTGGATAACGTAAAATTTGAAGTTTATGTATATAGGAAATGTTAGATTCGTTAGATTCCTTATAATTATTATTACTATAGGCTTACATAAAAAATTAAGATACAAATTTGAAACAGCACAAATCTCAAACGGTTCCTAGGTCATCATACAACTACATGTTTTACTGGATTATGCAAATTAGTGTTATCGAATTTTGAAATTTGTTTGTTAGGACAGTGAAATTCGAACTTCCTTTTACATAAATTACTGCATGTTGGCAACATTCATAGCATACCTTACACAATCTATCTCCCTGTTAGTAAGTACCGGTACTATGTATGGATTTATGAAATCTTAATATTTTTAATTACACTTGCACTTAAATAATTCTTACAATTAAGAAATACGATCTGCACATTGGTTTTCTCTTTTGTTATCGAAATATTTTGTAAGCCTAGTTCTAAAATTAAAGGTTTTTAATATCATACAGATAATGCCTATAAAGACTGCATAGACTTCAAAACTTATACATATGAATTAAGTTAAAACAATTTTGCTATAAATTCCATTAATATTTTTTATATATTAAAGCAAAAGAAATAACAGTATTTTCCATGTTCCCATACTGGTTCCAGAATTATCCAGTTTGAGTGTTATTTATCACCTGCAAAGCTATAATGCCCCAATAACTGTTCAAAATTAACTGAGTAGGTACATCCAAAATTTAAATGATGCTATGATTTTATGTTGACAAAGAGAGTACATCAGTACTGGCAGACAGTTTTTTATGTTTTCTCTCACTTATGAGTATTTCATACAGGGACAGAGTGATTGTAAGATATAGAACGTGATTTTGATCCATGGCAAATGTGTTTTTTTTTCTTTTTTAAAACTTCAATTAATGTTGAGAAAAATGCTTTCTCTGGGGAACAATGCTCAAGCAATAGTGATCAATTCTACCCTTCTCCACAGTCAGGATAAGAAGGATTTATCACGCTTTGTAAGTTGAAATCATTAACGGTTACTGTCACTGGACAACGATCAAGTAACAAACTGCATAACAAGTAGGCTTACATGTGAAAGAACTCTTCTCTTCCGATCATAAACATTTGTAAGCCTTTACATTTTGATGTCTGGGAATTCCTTTATTAACATCCCGTACATCCAATGAGACATGTGATTAAACTATTCTTGTCAAAATATTTCATACATTCATAACCGGTGTGGAAAATTAAATTTATTTCCTATTTCCCCACTGGAATTATGAAGTGTAATGGATTTAAACCAGCAAAGAAAACTGTAAGTTTATAGATGAAATTGATTACAGTTAGGCACATGTTTTTTAACGTATACAGTACTGGTACCATAACCAATAATACTTAAAATGGCATGGAATACAGATCCATGATCAAAATGATGTGTTAACTGGAAGATACTGAAGAGAATGTCGGATTTTGTGTTTCACTACTAACTTAACTGTTACTTACCAGGAGCGGGGCGCGCCGGGCTAGTAGTAGGAGCAGAGGGTGTGCTGAATGGTTTCGGTCCAGCCAAGCTTGATGGAGCCTGATTAAAAAAAGAGGCACTACTGAAAGGCAACTGAAAATTTTCGCCATACTTATGTCTGTGTTATATGTAACATATGTCTCTTAAAAGCCTATATAAATTTAAAGTTACTTGTTCATATTCAGATTAATTTGCAATGGATAATAATTATTATTAAAGCATTATTTGCCAAATTGAATTCAGTTTAAATAATTCGTTACGATGTAAGGTAAATAATTTTCCTGTGTAATTTGTAGAAATAACATTACAAATTCAAGAAAAACCATTTTCTCTCTGATCACAAACAGAACTAATAAAATATGTAATCTTTTGGTAAAAACCCAGTGTATGGGTACAAGATTTATATTCTGTTTACTTCAGATCTAATCTTGTCTTGTATAGACTTCTTGAAATTAAATAAATAGTCATTTAGTGTGAAAGGCTGTTCACATACTCTAAAAAGTGGAAGGTATCATGCAATTTCCATCAGAGAATGAAGTACATCCAGTTATTTAAGATAAATTATTATTGGGGAGAAGTGGACAACGTTGAAGTAAAGTATCATACAAGTCAGACAGGATGCTGTTACAATAATATATCTAATCTATTATAAGTGAATATATTTTGTAACAGATCATTAAGGAACAAGTTTTCAATCCAGCAATTAGATTCTTTAAATGTGCTTTAAAGGAATCACATTCACATTTAACAACTAAAACACAGATCTTTTCTGTAAACTGTAAGTATATAAATATGTTGTACACTATTTCATGGCTTTAGAAAATAATTTTTCATAAGAATATACAGATCAGCATAATTTACTAATCATAAGGTTCCTCAACGTTGGTGTATGATAGTATGGAATGTAATTACATTTTTAAGTTAAAATAAAACTAAGTAAAAAACGTTACAGTGAAATATTTGTCACTCTTGTATATCAATTCATGGGACAAGTCGAGGCGTTGGTATACACATGAATGATGAAAAATTTGTCACATAATCATCTGCCCTCTAATGAGGGTGACCAAAAGGATCCAAAACAATGATAAAAAAATTTTTACAAATTTGAAGAAAATTAATAAATACAAAGACAAATTAATTTGACAATAATAAATATTTAAATTTTGAATACCAATACAATTACACAAGGAAAGCTGTAATTAAGAAATATATCTCTATCTCGAATTTTATATTCCGCAATCATCATAGCTCTAATTCTAGTATTGCATGAACATATACTGGTAAATTAAACATTTCACTTTTTATCACTCTCGTTCACTACTTCCTTGTGCATATCACAGTGCATGCACTAGAAATTTTCTATTAGCCAGAGGTTCCCAAACTTTCGTATCTTACACAGCTCTTGAAATATTTCATGAAGTTTACATTTCTGTCTTTGTAAGAGACAAAGGAAACGAGAAACCAAGCAAAAATAAATCGGAACAAAGCGCAAGACCTCACTAGAAATTTGATAATGGCGTACAGTTCCCGCCGAAACTAGTTACTACTAAATAAAGTACGGGTATCCTATCTAAAATCTCTGCTATGAATGAACTTTGCCACAATTCTCTGTACTGTATTTGAATTATATGACATACCGGTAATAAATTAGTTTGATAGATATCACAATCTTTTTTGATATGAAATCATACTGGTACTGAAGTTAAAGTCTTGCAATTGTAACTTTGAGGTCATTTCATAGTTTCATAATCATAATTCAGTATATGAAATGTAAATTCAGTTATTAAACGTATTACAAATTATGTTAATTAATTTCATTACATGACTTGTCTGATTTATACGTTGCGGCTGTATATTTTTCTGTCCCTCATTCTGGTCTGAGATATCTGGCAGTTTGTATGGAGCACACCACACTTTGGGAACCTCTGCTATAAGCTTCTGGAGGCAGCCAACGAAATAAATATAAATAAGGGATACACACAGTGCTTTTCTTCTGGAGAAAAAGATGGTGGAACTCTGTGTAGAATATATTATAGCAGACATGGAAATGATTATTGTCCAGTGCACGGGAATTTTGTCGTTTTTAACCTCCTTTTCGTAAATCTTAAATACTTTCAAGGCTTAAGCGGAGTTCAAGAAAAAATATAATTATTAACACATTTTTCGGTTCTCAAATGAAAAATACCACAAAAACGTGCCGGAGTGATGGTATGACACATTCCGCCAGAAAAAATAAGCACTGGATACACATGAATCCATATTGTATGTATGAACTCGTATTATTGAAAATATTATCGGTAGTTTCTTTAATGCAATTCTTTCAACTTTCTAAAAGTTATGGTAAAAAATTGACACAAATTCAAAAATTTTTGGAAAAATCAATTTTCTACATACAATGATACAGACACAATAACTATGAAGACTGGACGATACTTTGTTTTCATCCGTTTGGTGTAGGACCTTAAAATAAATGAAAAACTAATTCATATGGATTCATTATTCTAATGTTCTACATCAACATTGTATGGTATGTGTACAACAATAAAAATCAGAAAATTTCTTTACGTAAAAAAAGATAAAAGTCTGTAAGGAGCTATGTCCACAGTATCAGAAATTAAACATTAAAATAACTTATAAAAGTAAAGCTATAGAAAATATTTGCTTTAATTAGCACAAGCAAAAACTGAAGCTGTCGAGGTTATCATGTTAGCACCACACCACGATAAGTTAGTGAAGCGTGAGATCGGTGCACATTGCATCTCTCGGCTTCTGTCTATTCTACCTGAACTGGGCGAGGAGCACTGACGTGTGTCGTACCTCCCCTGGGAGCCTGCAAATACACATGTCGCCACTATTCCATACCTCACACTAGTGCTTCATATTCATTTCCTGTGTGATTGTGCAACATTCGGGACATATTGCAATTTTGCATATCATATTCTTATTATGATTTTCACATTAAAAAAATGGGATTTTTGGTGAAACTGGCGGAACAGCGAGGACAACAACGAAATTCCGTAGCATAGCTGTGCTATACTGCAAGCTTTTAAACGTAGAACTACGTCTAGGACTGCATAGTAAATTAAAACCGTGAGTAATGTAGATTATACATTTATTTTGCTTTGTTACTTTTAGTTACAGTTTTACAGGAATGGGTGAAATGAATTCTTGGACAAACTGGGTCTCGAAACTCTCGTAATTAAACTCGCAGATAAATGGTATGATTAGCCTACTTCATCCACAGATAGCTTTGCCTTTGAGCTACAGAATGAGGTACCAGTGTTACGTGTTTCTAAAAGTAATGAAATAGATTGTGTTCTCCATTTAGTCTCTCTGTTGCTAACAATAAAAACAAAACAATAACTACAAAAATCTAAATCGCAGAAACATTTGAATACTGCTTCATGTCAAAGCCGTCTACATTTACAGTAGCTCTGTACACAACGAAGTAAATTTCCACTTTTGCGAGTGGTCTTCAGCCAGGCCCTGTACTCTCATTTTCATTCGGCTTCCGACATGATATTATATGGTATCTTATGAATCCTTGTATCCACGGCCATCCCTCTTAGCGCATTTCATCGATTGCAATAATATTTTGCTCCAAATTCCTCGGGCTTGTTTGAAATTTTCACTACTACTCTCACAAACTGGATTTCATAAAAAATAAATCCGCGGCACAACAGCCTATTAGAAGCCAGGTCCGACCAGCATGTCCACATGCTTCCGCAGAGGTGAACGATCATCCAATCAGAACAGAGGTATCATGTGGTTATCACGATAATCCCCCAGCCGTTCTAGCTGGTTTCTGCAACTGGACTTTGCTACCTAACGTAGTTCCCCAAATTCATCATGATGCTGGGTAGGCACTAGTACCATACACTGGCCGAAATTTAATCAGAAAATTTCTTACCCTTACCAGCGCGCATTCTGCAAAAACTGGATCTCATAGCTCTCATAATTTAACTCATAGATAAATGCATTTTTATACGTTGATAGCATTGTCTTTAAGCTACAGAACGAGGTACTGCTCGCTTCTCTATCTCAACTTACACTAATACAATCGGCCCTGATTTATACCACGGCACAGAGCTGAGGTCACTAACTAAAAACGGCATAACTCTTATAGTTTTCGTGTTTCAAATTTTGCCTTTTTTGGAATATCTAAAACTCCATACATACCTCCTGACCTCAAAATCGGGGAAGGACGTAGTTCTACATCAAAAGAAAACAGTCCCGTTCAAAATGCGACATATGATCAGCCTGGTAGTATATCGAAATATTAATCGGAGTAAATTTAAAGCTAGTTCCAAGAGCTGAGGAAATCACGTAAATCCCAATTCCTATCTCCAGAATATAATTCAGTAGTACAATAGAACATTTTTGTACATAAAATGTCAATGTTATTATGGTCTAAAAGTGCTTCTTTTGAGTCTACAACTAAAGTAAAGGTGCTTATAATGATAATTGAAAAATCATACAGGAAAATACATTGCACGCATAAATTGAAACAACGCACTATATTATCAGATATAAAGAGACAGAAATGATTACCACTATTAATCACATGAACCAGCTAATCACAGCTACTTCAATAATTTACATGTTAAGTCTACTGGATGTCTTTTACAATTAACATATGATTATAATGATAGTGGTAGCCACCTCTAGAAGTACGTGCAAAAAGAAGAAAGTATCCCATCTCCGAGTGTGGTCGAAGTGATAAGTGATTAAATAATGTACCTTGTTTGGTTTAGTGACTATTGGTTCAGGAAGGCTTTTCACTGAATCAGAATCATCAATTTCTAGTGCAGGAATGGCCGTAATGATATTTTTCATATTATTCTCTGTTACAAAGTTATTTTCTGGCGTCCTGTGCTGGTGAACAGACTGAAAAAATTAAGTTTTAATAGGAGAAAAATGGGGTACAACAACACAAAAACACTCAAAAACCAAAAGAGCTATTAAAACACAAAAATATTACCTACGTTTTAAGTGGGGAAGACTGTAGACAATAAACACAGAGCAAGAAGTAGCTTAAGAGCGAGATTTAAGAAGAAAGTAATCTTATCTTCGAAAATGAAACTGACACTTTCTGCACACTTGTGAAATCTTCACCTTCCCATAGATATTGTGAGTCTATACTCTATACCGGTACTAATTTTGACTGGATCACTAGCAATGTGTCAAACCTTCTACCTACAATTCTGAACACTTGTGGTAAAACAATAATTTTCTATTTATTTGACTCTCTCATAACAGTCGAACTATAAATTCGCTTATGGTACTATTTCAACAAGAATGAAACGTTCTATTACGCATTTTGAACGATGAAGATAAGATTTTTTTTTTTTAACCAAAAGCGGATACTTGACTGTTCGTCATTCAGCCATGTGAGGTCAGTTGTACAGACCAATTTACTGACAAAGTCATTGCCAAGAGTTCGCTATAGGGGGCTGGTGATGAGATGAGATGATGATGGAGATTTGTTGGGGTGCCACAGGGGAATTGGAGATCCCGGGAAAAACCCCTGCGTTACCTAGATCAAAAGTTTGCTCAACACAAGTTATAAATCGGGGTTACGCCAGGTCCACAGAATTATAAGTCCAGTGCTCTAACCACTAGATCACCATGGCAGCAGGTATGAAGATATCGATTGTGATATTTATGAATGTCTTTATTGTGATGTCTTCAGTAATGATTTTTGTACAAAAGTTACGTTCATACTGTACTACCAGTAATGATTTAAGTTTTTATACCACTGGCACTTCAGTCAGTTTTCAGTTACAAGGCTACTATACAATTCAGAAATTGATTTTACATAAAAATGTGATTTAAAATATATCTGCCATAACAAAATACTAATCCAAAATACACACGCACATTACAACTTGTACATTTTCCATTGTTAGTATCTAATGTCTAACAGTGATAACTAGGGTTGCCATTTTTTTTTTTTTTTGAAGAAAATACGAGAGACTAAGGAATCTACAAAATTTCACAAAGAAAACAGGAAAATTATTCGGTTCAGTTACTGAAAAACAACTATATCCTACACTTCGGCAGCTAGGCTTAAATTAATAGTATTTTGAGACCGATTTTATCTCGCATAATAGTTGAAGTCGACTTCAGTTTGCAGTTATGATTTGATTACATGTGTCGTGCTCCTGTTTCGAACATCTGTTCAATTATTGTTCATGAGCTTAAAACAACCTCTTTGTATGAGCATTACTAGTTGGTATGCTTAGAATAAAACTCGCCAATTTTGCCAATTTTTCCAATTTATAACATTAACATGGTTTGATTTTAATCAGGTGAGCACTAAAACCCATTTATGGCAAGCATTAGGCCTATGTTCTGTAAAGATTGCACATTTTAATCCATTTCTTGAACAACAAAATTCATCGTATAAATTTATCATTTACGGAAAAATCAAATGTTTAGAATTACAATTTTTACATTATGCAAAAATAAGGAAGAAAAACGTTTGAATCGAAGAAAAATATGGGAACCGGGAGACTGTTTAAAATTAGGGACAAATACGGGAGATCCCGGGAAATGCGGGAGGGTTGGCAATCCTCGGATAACACAAGTGTTTAATATTGACTCAAATATGGTTGAATATGTTCAACTCATTTTACGAGTAATACTCTTAAATTTAATTTTAAAAAATACCCCAGTCTAATGTAAAATTAAAATATTAACAAGACAAGGAAATTATTTTCTTCCCTGAAGACAAAATCAACTCATAGTTTTGTTCAAATCCTTCATTAAAAATTTTATGCTAACCGAATAGTTATTATTTTCATAAATCACCACAAACCCTAGAATTCAGCTGTGCAACCACTGTTCATATAAATATTCATTTTCTAACTTTTGCTTATTCATATTAAATCAGTTTCATTTTCGCTCAAAGTAATATTGTGGACAATTTATTTTTAATTTTTAAGCGTATTACATTTCTCAAGTAAAAACTAACTAATCTACAGAAGACTGTCAAAACAGTTTACACAATTCAGTACCTCACCATAAGCCACTTCCTCGCATTAGTTAAGTTTGTGAATCATTCAATATAAAGAATAATCCATTCATGTAACACACGAACATCAGACATGGTTTCACATTACATAAAAATAAAATAATATTCTGACTTGAGTGGCACAGCTGTGTCTCTTGTATTGTAACTTTCCAGATTACAGTTATGAAGCCATACAGCTATTAACACAGTGCGGACAGTTTAAAAGTCCCGAAACACTGCTCTGCCAGTCGGAAGCCCAAGCCCCATGCAATCACAGACTTCCCCCCTCCATTACAGTATGGCGCTCTTCCCGCCTGCAGTCAGTCGTGAGTGAGATTTCATCAGAGGACAATTTTGTTGTGCAGTCGTAAGATTTAATTAGAGAGTACAGTAGCATTGTGCAGTGGTGATATATCTGTTGTGTTTGGGTAAAGGGGTATAAGTCATTTTTTTATCCAGGTGGAATTTTGTTCCCCAGATGAACACACAAGTTAAATTATACAAGTGGGTGTGCAAAAATCAAAGAATACAAGCAGTTGATGTGTTTTATTTGTGTAGAAAATTATTTGTAATAAGGGTTCCAAGTTTAATTTTCATTTATCTCCGAACTCATTTTTATGACTTATCTCCCTTTACCCAAACACCACAGATATTTACTGAGTCATTGTATATGCATCTTGAAGACGTACATCAAGTGCAGAAAGTTGTGTGGCAGAACAAGACAAACTTTTAAATGTAAATTTCCTGGCAGTTCAGTTCCAATACAAAAAGCTATATTAAAGTTAGTGGAAACTGGACTGACTAGAAAAGAAAACAAAGACGCCATAAGCTAGTCCTGATATAATTTATTTTTTAATTGGTTTATTTTACGACACTTTATCAACTCGATGGTCATCTAGCGTCTGAGTGAAGTGAAGGTGATAATACGAGCGAAATGGGTCCAGGATCCAGCGCCAAAAGTTACCCAGAATTTGCTCTTAATGACTTGAGGGGAAACCCCGAAAAAAATCTCAACCAGGTAACTTGTCTCAACCAGAATTTGAAAACCTGGGCCTGCCTGTTTCACGGTCAGACATACTAACTGTTAGTCCACAGTAGTGAATGTCCTACTATAAATGCAATGATAATGAATGCATGTAAAATGTGTCCGTGTATGTGCATGCATATGCTTGCAACACGTTTATAAGTATGTATGTCTGATGTGTGAATTCCCTATTATTAGATACTGGGGAACAAGAATAATAAAGCAACAATTTCATACAAGAGACACGTTCTTGCCACTCAGTCGTCTCACCCTGGTTAAAATAAATAAGTAAACCAAACTTACATGGAAGGGGAGAGGGCCAAGAGTGCCTGGCTGGGGGGAGAGGTTTCCAGGACTTACGGGAGCCGGTGCTGGTGCTGGTGCTGGTGCCGGTGCCGGTGCAGGTGCAGGAGCACGAGCTGGTGCAAAAGAGGGCGCTGCTGATCGAGCAGGTGCCGCAGCGAAGTTGGATGCTGGGCTCTGGGGGGCTTTGGCCAGTGGCGACGCAATAGCTCCAGCAGGTATCCGACCACCACTGCAAAGTCCAATGTCGTTAAAACTACAAAACTAACTGCCGAATTATGTTGTTCTATGTGGGTAATACCACACATAATTATAGTAATAGGAACATCTAATAAAATTATGTTACACATGGTTATATTTCCTTTTCAACTGCTCTTAACATTTAAAATGTGTAGCGATTGTTACTGAAGAAAATGAATTAAAGTTAACTACATTATTACTGAGGTGTCAAAATGTTTCAAGTTATTTGGAAGTTGAAACTGATCCATATACTTTAACATTGATTTAATCATAAGTAAACTTTAATTATTGTTTATCACTTATATGTACAACATTTAATGACATATGGAGTTTCCATATAGGTATTAATTAATGAAATAAATTATATATTATTACAATGTACCAAAGTACATATGATATTTCCGTGCAGAAATTCTGCGTCATCATATGATTAAGGATGAGTGGAACAGAGAGTGTGGCTTAGCGGATAGAGCGTCAGCACGTAGAGCTGAAAACCCAGGTTCAAATCCCAGTGCTGGAGAGAATTTTTCTCTGTTCCACTCATCCTTCATCATATGAAATAAATTATGTTTTTACAATGCAGAAAAAAATACTAAGAATATTGCAAATTTAAGTAACAGAACATACTGTAAAACATATTTTTCAAGAACTCAACTAACAGTACCATGTATTTATATTTTAGAAACTATTTGTTATACTATACATAAAAAGGTTTATTATAAATTATAATTTTCAAAGAGCATACCAGTCAGTTCGGCAGCTTATAAATAATCAAGATTATCTGTTGTCTTTTTAATAAAATAATACACAAGACTATTACTGACTGAGGAAATTAAATATTTAACTAGGTTTTTTTTTTACAAATGACAGGTGCTCGACCGTTCGTCATTCACCCATATGAAGCCAATTGTGTAGACAGACCAATTTGCCGACAGAGTCGTTACCCAGGGTGCACCATAGGAGGCTGCTACACTCGCAATGAGATGAGATTATGATGGAGATTTGTTGGAATGCCACAGGGGAACTGGAGATCCCTGAGAAAACCTGTGTGTTACCTCGACAATGGGATTGCCCGACACAAGTTATAAATCGGGGTATACCAGGGATCGAACCCAGTCCGCAGAATTATAAGTCCAGTGTTCTAGCCACTAGATCACCATGGCGGCATAGTTTAACAATTTAAATCTTAGATTTCCAATATTGGCTCCATATTGAACTTCAGGTGAAAAATTGAGATGGAAAGGGTATCCTATGGGAAGAAAAAGCATGAAAAGATGTAGACAATTAGAGGCATATTTGGAATCGAGTTTCCAAAAAGAGGACACGATAAAAGTAGGTGGAGGAGGAGGAGAAGGAGATGATGCTGGTGATGAAGGGTATCTACTCCCTTTTTTCACCTGAAGTCGAGGATATAGCCAATCTCCGAAACGTTGTGAATTCCTTATTCATTATCAACAATGGGAAAATTCAATCTATATCTCTTTCTAACAGTACATCAACAATCTTAAATGGATTTTTTCTATCCCCTGATCTTCCTTACTTCTTAAAAAGTGTTGGTAATCCTCAATTCATGAAAGAAGATTGTGGTAATTATTTATAAATAAACATTGTAATCGTACTAAAAGAGCAACTTTATACCTATGAGCCTATGAATCATTTTAACAATGTGCAATGCATCAGAACTGAAGCAATAAATTAGTATATATATATATATATATATATATATATATCTTACAGAAAATCTGTTCACTGAATAACACCTATTTGACTCCTTTTAATCAGTTCTTTTTCCTGCATTATTAACTGTCCGAAGACAGGTCTGAACCTCACCAAGTGATACCAACAAGGCACCACTTATGAGGCAACTAGGCCAGGAGATAATGGGGTAGGATGGCAAGTTCCTTTCCCCCTTTTCTTGTGTTATGAGATGATAAAGAATCTATTGTAAAAGATTAGTGATTGAAAGTAGAGCATACTATGTGATTATTATCACAACAAAATGTTTATTATTTTTTGCGTTGCACTTTAAGTTTTACAAAGTAATTTAGCTTTCATTCAGATTATTGAATTATTGTAAGTGAGTGCATTTAATAGATTAATAAGCATCTACACTAACACATTCCGCGTTCCAATTAAGTCAGTAGAGTAATGCAGAACTATAAATTTGCCATGTAAAGCAACATGTTCTAAATGTCTCCTCTTTGTAAATAATCAAAGCAATGTTAACCTTTACTAAATAATGTTGCCTCGGATAATAAATTATTTTAGGGGGCATAATCTTTTTCGCTTGCAAATTGCAAGCAAAATCTCATTATTATTATTTTTTGTATGTAAAATAAGAATAGAAATTGGAATACCAATTTAATGTAACTAATATCCCTCTCCTTTAGAGAAAAAGAAAATGAACATTACCTGCTCTTCAACCTTTATGTTGTCAGCAAACAGCTGCTACATTAAGAAGATTGATTGATAAACGTACCGGTACAAAATAATTAATTCTGTGAATATGTGTGTAATTGAATGGACTCTACATATTCATCCCACCCCCTAAAGAAGACAAATCCTGGTTAATCAGCTGGAATTTCTGGTGGACAAAGACAAGTGTGTATCTCATTTTCGCTGTCATTCATTCCACATTTTATCCATTAATCACCATCGTCTCTGATAGACCTACAACATAGATTCACTTCTTGTTCGTTCCCATGATATACCACAGTGAATATAGAAGACGGTAAAGTGATCTAGTCTACATTTTTTATGTATTACTGTTGGAGAGGGATTCTCGAGATGAAACGATTAACAAATTAAGTATCTACCATTACCATATATATATATATATATATATATATATATATATTAAGATATTGATTTTAGATTTTAAAAAATGCTGATATACCTAAGACCGTCGATTTCAAATCTAGAATAGATGCATTATAATGACATTCAGAACATGTCAAGACTAACATCCTAAACTTCAAATCTAAAAAAATAATTAATTAACATGTTTCAAATACATATCATATCAGTATAGTAATGTTTTAAGATATATGAGAAACTATAAAACACATTCCAATCTTTTACAATTACATTTAGCATCATATTACTGAACAGGAAAATTAGCTACGTTATTATGTTACTTGTGTACTGGTATTTATTATGACACATCATAATTATTTAATATGTGTATTAAATGTACTTAGAAACTGTTTGTTACCATAACTTAAATTAACTACGCCAACTTAAGAACGAAACTATATTGTAAAGTTCCAGATTGTTAGATTTTTTATGTTCGTTTCAATAACAAAATGAAATGGAAGTGTTCTCACTTTTGTAGTCTGTTTCACAGATCACAACAACTCGAAAATTTTTCAACTTGAAAAGAATGTTCTGAGGCATAAAAAAAAAATTATTAATTATATAAGCTATTTTTTAAAATTAAGTATAAAACAATAAAATTTACAAAGTTGCAACATTTAGTTGTACACCGTATTTTAGTTGTGCATTTATAGAACTTAAAGTAAAAGATTAGGCCTATAATAGTTGAAGAGAAAAACTGTAAAGGCTCTAATTGGAGTTTGTGTTTTTATCTAGAGCATTTATATCTCTGCCTAAATATTACACTAACGAGGATAGGGATCGCTTTTGGGAATTACAATTTTGATGATTCTGATTCCGATGGAAATTATAAGAAGTAGGTCTACAGCAAAGCCAAATATTATAGCTACTGGTATTGAAAGTTGCCGAGTTAATGGCAACATAAGTTGTCATATGCCATTTTGTATTTACATGTACTAATTAAACTGACACATGATGGGACTCCTACATCGTATAGCCAGCATGACGCCAACACATGACAACACAAAGCAGTACTACAATGGACTTCATAAAAATCTAAAAATCCGGAACCCATTCATAATTTTTAAAAAAACTAATCTGTTATTCCAAGCAAGCAACAATATCACATTAGTTTGTGTTAGTTGCACATGAATGAACAATATACTTACGGAGGGATGGTGATAGGATCCAGATTGGGTGCTGGAGGATTTTGCCTAGCCACCAGTTTGGCATGGATGTCGCAGTACAATTTGTTGTTTATGTTGTAGTAACCGACATTCTTGAGAGATGTTCCACATGTTGCACATTTGAAGCATTCTACATGCAGGTTCTTGTCCTTGATACGCACAAACACACCACTGCAGACCACACAGGAAGGATGTGTTACGACAGATTATACAGTTACAGGAGAGACAGCCAACCAAAATGCCCACTTTCACTTCTCAGTTTTCATTTCATTTCCCTGCGCGATTATCTGTACAATTATCGTACTTTGTTATTTATTAGACAATCAGGATAGTCAAATTCTATCAGTTTAAGAGAATAAAGACATTCAAAATTATTAGAAAACAGATTTTTATATATTGGTACCAGTAGGCTATTCATGTTAAGTACCCGATTCTGAAGCAAGTGGTGTAGACCTATAGAATGTGTGTTATTCTGTTATTCTTTAAAGATCCTTATGACTTTTAAATGAACGCTTGTGTAACTAATGTGAGTTATTTCTATAGAAGAATTTTTTTTCTTTAAAATTTTAAATACCGTATTTTCCATTTTTCAGAACATATTACTTCTTTTTTTTTTTCTCCACAATTATATACCGATTTCAGTCCATTGGGAACAAAATCTCTCTCTCTTCTTGGGTTATTTTACGACGCTGTATCAACATCTAGGTTATTTAGAGTCTGAGTGATATGAAGGTGATAATGCTGGTGAAATGAGTCCGGGGTCCAGCACCGAAAGTTACCCAGCATTTGCTCGTATTGGGTTGAGGGAAAACCCCGGAAAAAACATCAACCAGGTAACTTGCCCCGACCGGGATTCGAACCCTGGCCACCTGGTTTCGCGGCCAGACGCGCTGACCGTTACTCCACAGGTGTGGTGGGAACAAAATTGTGAGTATAGAAATAACATAATGGATAATAAATTAGGCTATCATTTGTCCAAATTTAAATAAATGTTAAGAAAATTAGAAGTAAGTTTGTACTGTACTGTATAATCATAATATACCGGTAAGTACATTATTGTATGCATTTTATTATCGCGTTCCTTAAATTTAAAGTTACTTCCTTCAGTATTTTAAGTGAAATATATATCAAATTTACATATATCGTGTATTTAAATTTTGAAATTCACTAATCTTGTTTTATTCATATACTTTAACTGTACAAAATATCTTAATGTAATCCCAATTGCAACTTTTCTGGCACTTCTTAAATGTGTCCCAAGTTTTCTAATATTAAAGTTGGCCCCTTAAGCAGTGATTTGATAAATCTGAATTTATAAAAATCTACAAAATAATCTTCATGAAACTGTTGTTGTTGTTGTCTAGTGCCTTGCATTTGGCAATGAAGCCATTAGCAGTCGTGCTTTCCAATACTTTTGAACTGTAGTTTCTTCTGATCTTAATGCTTCACAGGTCTGCAAGTGGTCTTCATTCATTTCTGCTGGATCGTTACACAGGACACATACTTCATGAAACTGTTCACTAACATTTTTTCCTTCGTTAGTGCATTCATGACACATCCAGATATTTAACAGAAGAATTTCCAAAAGCAAAACAACTTCACTTATTAAAATGAACTTGACTTTCATTAACTTGTGAGACATTGAGTCTTCGTGAAGATTTTCATATACGAGTAATAGTCAACTTGATACCAGCACTTCTGCATTGTTTTTCTCTCTTTCTACATAAGAAAAATCCAAATTTTATTTACCGGTAGGTATATAAGCGCAATATCATGAATTAAATCATTCCTGTATTAAATCATTCCTGTATTTAATTCAATTTGCATTTTTTACTTTTATTTAGATTCAATTTAATAGCCGTTTGATTTCTTGCAGCAAATGTAATGCAATAAAAATGGACTATAATTTTCTGTTCCCATAAGCTTGGGAGAAACTAGAGATCATAGAATAAAACTCAGCGAACACTATAAATTATTTTTTAAGCTACCAGTACTGAAAGTTCTGCAAGAGGAAAAACTCAATTGTTTATTTCTTTTCCGCACGACTTCTGTTAACACACAATCCAACCTCACTGTCAATTTTCTTTGTAACGTTGTTCTTGAAAAAGTTAGCATTCTGGTTAGGGCTGACATTTAATTGTGATGTGATAGGGAATACAAACTTTTCTATTACAAAACAGAAAATTACAGTACCAGGTACTCTGGTAATGCGGAAACAGTGACAAATTCATCATACAATTTGTGTATATGAGTGAATAAAATGTAACATACCAAAAATATTAATATAATAATTATGGAGTATTGGAATACAATATAGGCTACATTTATATATTTCATGTAATACATTTTATAACATTATGGTATCCAAATACCTGAAATGGGATAATGATTACATAAAGTTTGAAAAAATATATGAAAATTTCAAAGAATCTACCTACTGGAGTGTTTGCAAAAACCACACTCAAAAAATAAAAATTCCTTTCATATTTAAATATGAAGGTCAAAAAATTTTAAGGTTAAAAAAGTACTCAAAAACTCAAAAACTTGTGCATTGTACACATGCAAAAAAAAAAAAAAAAAGAAAGTGCTAACAAAACTAAGTAGACGCACAAAAATAGAAGAAAAAACGTCACAGATACAAAGTAAAGTCTTCTAAAGTCTGAAATAATAGCTTGCGGAATTACAGGACAGCTATAGAGAAGACTAAGCGAATCAGTTTAAGAGGCATGACAAAGAAACAATACAGAGAACCAATCACAGCATTAATTAAAAGCAAGATATTTTGCAGGACAGTTTCCTAATTAAGAAGTACTTCGAAGACACTGAGATAGAAAATAAAAGAGCCTCCGCATAAGAATTCATTATTTCGGAATGAATTCCTAATCGAAGAACACATTCGAAGCAACAGAAATGTTTCTGAAAACACAACTAGTAAATTCAACAGACAACACATTTGAAATAAATTAATTTAAGATAATATATCTAACAAGTACCACAAATCTAATTAAACTATTAATAACACAGCAGATTAAGCGAGCTTGAAATTATACATCACATCTCACCATTGAGCAATAGACTACCAAGATGCATGTCACAATACGCACTACCGGTATCTCTCAAAAAGGTTTTCTAAGTTCTATGACTAAAATTACGGACTCCATAATATTACTATTAAAATATGGTATGTTGAGTTGTGTAAAGATTTCGTAAGAAAGTTAAAATGGTGTAAAATTATTACATTTCATATTATTAAAATTTTACTCTGAGGAAAACATTGCACCATGCGTGACAGGAAAGTGTAGAGATTCATAATGAAAAAGTATGTGGAAGTAGGATTATTTCATACAGACCTCACGAAGGAACAATGGACATCGAAATGCCATTTTTTATATACCGTGTGTTTTTCTGGGTGTAGGACATAGAGATTAAACATTGCTTTGAGAAACCTATGCATAAAACAATGAAGAAATAACTTAATCAGTAGGCCAAGTTTAGAAATTAGCAGGCTTTGACAATTTGTGAAACAAGAGAACATCAGACTTCGACTTAGCAATCATAAATGATATTCTTTTGTTTTACAAATTGTCTAAGCCTGCTAATTTCTAAACATGGCCTACTGATTAAGTTATTTCTTCATTGTTTCTGTACATACGTTTCTAATGATAATGTTAAATCCCTATCTCCTATACCCGGAAAAACACACGGTATAATTCTTCAATATGTTACTTTAAGTATGACTCAACAGCTGGTCTTCTATAAACACAATGTCAAGATATAGTATTTATAAGAGAACCAGAACAAAGCCATAAAGTAACAATTCGGAGAATTAAATAGACCGACAAATACACGTTGAAAATATATCTGAGACATGCTAGAAGAACAAGATGCAGCCACAACGCTATTCCTCCATCAGTCAGCGAGTCAGTCAACACTAAACTTCCTGTTACTTACACAATGCCTCGCTCGCAATCCGAACACTTGGTTGTGTCCGATGGGAAATTTGTCGGTAGATGGCTGCTAGGAGCAGATGATTGAGGCAATTGTTGCGCCAGAGGTGTTAGGGGGCGAGGGGAGGTGGCTCGTCCACCCACAGCATGGCTGGAGGTGGCGAAAAATGACGTGCTAGATGATAGGGCTGATTGTTTTGATTACGAGAAGCCCAGAGAGTTATGCGATTGAAGATGATGAAAGAAACAGAAAATCAGAGAACTAAAGATGCAGTCAAACCAAGTTATTAATTCCAATGATTAGGAACATAAGTAATAAAATAAAACAAAATAAAAATAAAAATTAAACTGCAGCAGCATCATCTGGCGGCTTTCTGTAGTTTCAGTAATTACTATCCATTAATTAAGGTCCACGCTGAGTTTTGTGACAGATTTATCACTAAGTGCATATAAAAGAAAAGTTCACAGCAATAGTAGCGTTTGCTCCTGATATCGAAACCATAATTTTAAAAAATGCGTCTCTGGGATAATATTTTTAGTTCGAAGAAAAATATTGAATGCAGAAGGTACCTTATTACTGGTACTTCTGAATTCTAGAGGAGAATTCTGATAATGAATTAATATTTTACGTACCTGATATCATATTATTTTCAAAATATAATTTTAAGTTTACGTAAAATTAATAGGATTTATGTTCATAAAGTAGTAGGCTAGTATTACCGGTAGGCTACTTTCTTTATTTAGATTGGAATATTATTGCATATCTTTTTAAGTTCCTCTTTAAGAAGCAACTGTTGTTTCAAACTGTTTTTTTTTCCTGAAGCAATGTAACATAATTAGGATCTATAATAAAATTATTAATAATGTAAATAAACCATTTCAATTTTTTTTCAATCACTTACTTACTGAATATACTGTCTGGAATAACTTGGAAAGAACATAGGAGCTGCATAAAAGAAATCAATTCCATTTCAAGCTCATGTAAGAAAGGATAATATTTTAATGTTTTTCACATTCAAGCCCCAATTCTAAAGAATAAATTAAATTTTCGTCAACAATTTCCTACCCATCATGCCATTAAATAATATAAATGTTGCCTCAAGAGATATGCTGACAATCTAGAATGGCATTAATTAATGGACAGTAAGAATCATCCTGGAAACAAAAAGGATTATCAGTTACCATTCCTATTTTCGTGGATCTACTTACACAATCAAACGCTCACAATCAGCACATATATTCTGTCCAGGGGGCAGAACCTTGAAGGGGTCGTCGTGGGGGGTTGTAGGAGTGGGCTTGGTCTCGGGGGCGGATACATGTCTCAAGCCTGTCGCTGGAGGAGACATGACTGGGCCCCCTACTGAAGGTTCTAAATGGAACACATTACAATTAAATATCCATCCACACAGCACCATGTATTCCTAGGACTGAAGGGATAGCTACTCGGAAGTATAAGAACAGAACGTCAAGAAACTGGAACACAGAGCAATATCACTCACATCTGTAACAACGTATTTCTTTATGCTAAAAAAATAAACTTAGATATATGAAGGGATCAACTGGCACCATTCGCTTTACATGTTTCTATCTTTTACCATTAAAATGTGATTCTAAACATATTTATCGTTTGTGTATTATTTACAATATTTTCTTTCACCCCAGATTAAGTATTTCAAACAGTTAGGGCAAATAAAAATTTATATTTGTTTTTATTCCGCTATATATTGATCAAAGTTGGCATAAATGCTGTGTCTTGAACAGCCCTCGAAAAACTTATTACTGTATCACATCAATTCATCAATGAATTTTTCAAATGCCATGAAGAACTGAAGATTACATTGATATTATGAAGCATATCTTTCATGATGTTGAAGATCACGTAGGTATTCCTATATGTAATAATGTTGAATATGTGTATCTCACAGAATATTATATTTTAAGAATTTTAAGAATTCCACTATGATACATAAATTTTAATTTCATTTCCTTATTGACTTTATTGTACGTAAGTTAAATATATGTTATCTTTTAATTAAACATCTGAAAAATGAGTGCATTTTCTTTTCCGAAGTAAAACATATCAATAAATCTCGACAATGTGCCAGTCAACGCCAACATACATTTCACAATTGAAACACAAAGGTTCTTCGCAATTTTGTCCATAATGGACATTTCATTCCGATTAGTGCAGTATTTATATTCATTTCAATTATACTCGAACAATTTCTATGAGTTCAACTAACTTAAACTAAAACTAATGCATATTCTTTTGAGCAGTAAAATAAAAATCCATCGATAGAATGTGAAATAGAACCAGGTACAGAATTCTACACGATCTGCAAATATCAAATCCGAAGTAACGGTACTTCAATATGTTGTTATTCATTTACACACATCCACATATAGTCCAACCTGCACGCACACACACACAGATACTATCCCTTTGTCTATATACAGAGTAGACCGTAAGTAATGCCATTAATTTCGGGGAGATTTTTTCTGATATTTCATATAAAAAAGTTGAATACAATTTTGCTCTTTTTGCCTCCTTTTCGAGATAATGTTGTTTTATACGAAACATTTCATAGCGTGTTTGAGAAAGCCATTGATTTAATTTCCAATATGCTCAGTCAGTTTAAGAGAGCAGTGTATTATGATAATAATTGATTGAAAGAATTTTAGTTTTGACCTTTAAATATGCAGAAATTTGATCCGATGTAACTTTTCATTCTGAAAAGGAATTTTAAAATATTACATTTGTTCGGATCAAATTTCTGCACATTTAAAGGACAAAACTAAAATTCTTTCAATCAGTTATTATCATAATATATTGCTCTCGTATACTGACTGAGCATATTGGGAATTAAATCAATGGCTTTCCCAAAACACGCTATGAAATATTTCGTATAAAACAACATTATCTCGAAAAGGAGGCAAAAACGAGCAAAATTATATTCAACTTTATTATATGAAATGTCTAAAAAAAATAAAATAAAATAAATAAATAATAATAACTCCCCGAAATTATAATGACATTACTTACGGTTCACCCTGTAAGTGTATGTGTGTGTCCCCCACAGAAAAAAAGCATGTTCATAGGACTTCAAAACGTATAGTTACTTCCAAGGAACTAAAATTTCAGTTTTTTTTCTTTATAAAGGAGTTGTTGAATATCGAAAATGCTAATCACAACTGCTAAATATTACGTACATTTAAAATTGTTCTAATAAATTATAACAATATGCAGAATATAAATCATCATATAAAAGGGCAAAATGGAAGGAGTTCGTAAAAAAATAGTTTGAGAAGTATAGAAGAATATTCAGACTCAAATAAGAGATAACCACAAGCATCCTAAAAGGGTTTGAAACTGCGACTTGATGAGATTAAAAGCAACTGTTGTGAGCAGGAGGGTAAAAAAAAAGAAAAAGATATCAAGTCAGTACAAATTATAAAAGACAAATTGCTAAAGACAGGAAAAGGCTGTCAACCTATTAAATTTGTAGGCCTATATCGTTTACAAAAACTACATGTTACAATAACTAAGCACGTAAAAGGAAAGAAAGCAACGAGAAGAAAGATGTATTTCCTCATTTAATGAGGATTTCAGACAAAACATAATGTGAAAAACATATATACGACCTTCATTCCCGTCTTTCAGGTCAAGTACGTCCAAAAAATTAAATTAAACAAAATTATAACTTTGCATTCCAACTCGTAACTTAAAAACTGTTTGGCACAAACCTTACATTCATTCCCATTCATTTAGGCAACCAAACGAAAAAGCTTACAAATCACCATGCTCCCAAAATCTATCAGTAACAAAATGGTAGTGCAGGAGTCACTCTTCAATAATTACTTTCAGGAGTTCTTGTCTCATTTTCAAGACAGAAATAAACAATATTATCAATATTATATAGTAAATGCAGCCTCATCAGAAAACATCAAGACACAATTATGTTTCTACCAACAAAATGAGCTGAAAATGGAATGTTATCGGCTGTAACTGATTATGGCATTTCTGACAATTTTTTTTATAAATGGCGTTTAATATTCAGACCATGGGTGGCCAAACGCCTATAGAACCAGGAGATATTGCACTTCTAGCATGCTTTGCTAAGGTCAATAACTTTCCATATAAAATAGGAAAAACGACCACAAGAATATGCACTGCGGGTTGCTTAGGCCAGAGGTTATCTCGTAGGAGTTACAATTGGACATCTATGTTCCAGACAAATTATATGAATAATACATTTCAAAGCAAAAAAAAAAAGTTTCACACCATGTTAAATGACAGGGAAATCTTTAATTTTGAAAGGAAATTGAAGAAGATTAAAAAACAGTTATCTTGAAATAAAACTCACTATAACAGTGTTACTAGACTTCATATTTGTTTTCATTTGTTAATGCATTGAATAGAACTTAAAAGAAGATTTTATGGTGGATTAAGTTAAACATACTGATGTGTATGAGTGTTTCATCTATCCATTTAAGTCTCTGGGTGTGTGTATGTATGTATCTAATGCCTATCCACTTCACTTGCGTGATTCGGGTTTCGCATATTGCAGATAGATGACAGGACTGTGCCCCATTTTCAAGTTGCACACCACTTCGGCAGGTCACACTATGCATGATGCGTATCTGTGGAGAGTCATGTCGTGTACGAGGGTGAGTGTATGTGTAAAGTGTTCGTGTAAGTGTAGTGTAGGGAATGGGTGAGGATGGTGATGAAGATGAGGAAGGGAGAAGGGGAAACCCAGTGCCGGCACATAGCCTACTCCTACCAAATAGCACCAAGGGGTCCACTAGTCTCTGGATGTCTCTATCAGCATTTGTTGGGGGAGGGGAAGAAAAAAAAAACAAATCAATAATAAGAGCTTGTGAAGATTAAGATCTGTTGAAACTGCATTTATAAAAGTTCACATAAATACAATACAGTAATAAAGAACATTGAACATCATACTAAAGTTTACATTTCCATAAGCACACTACACTGGCAAATGGAAGCAGCCTTTTTGGTCTTCAGTTTTGCTGCAAGGGGCAATGCTAGAGACATGCTCGTGAGATATAACACACTGAGAACAAGGTGAACGGTGTGGAAGGATTTCCACAGACCAATTAAAGCAATAGCCACTTTCTTCTTCGTCCTTGGAAGAGAGGATCTTCAAGCCTAAGAGACCGACAGATGGAGGTATAGGTGTGCGTGGTGATTCTGGAGTAGTCTCTCGCTTCCTGGGACGTGATTTCGGAATGACGAGACGCGTACGGTATCCTTCTGGGGGGCCTGTGTGGCCCAGGAACTTGTTAAACTTAATTTGTAATAATATATTTAACACTATGTTACCTAAGTTAAGAAAAAGTTCCCTCCACTGACGCCAGAAAATGTGTAATATAAAATCAAATCTCTTACAACGTACATATCTGTAATACAACTTGTCCCAATGTCACATATTTATTACATTAGACTTCATCACTCTTACCTTTCAAACTGTATTTAACAGTGGCGTAGCATGAAATTTTGAGCAGAGGAAGCTAATTCAAGTTGTCTTTCATGCAATATGAGAAAACGTATTACAAAAATAAAGTCTTAAAATAAATAGTTGTCAATGTCAAGTCAGCAGTCGAAGATTGGTAGGAACCTCATAAGTAACACCAATAAGGCATGACCTCAAATGGTTCGTAGTAAAATATGATTTCACGATTTACACATATCTCTAACAAATAGACACGTATAGTATAACTTTAGCTCACTTCCTGTAATAGTTAGAGAAATCACACTATTAACGGACAATAGATACAGTATTAGTATCATTACGTAAGTATGTATCTGTCTTTTGGTTATGTCCTTCATTGACAGCAAGGGAGTCGGTCATTTGTTTTTTAGATCACACTTTTGTTCGTAAGTCAGTCTTGATAATAGAATTGTCCTAAAAAAATTCAAGTAAATTGGTGTCAGGAACTGTTATTTCACTCATTATTTACTATATCAGCCACAATGCACACTAACACTTCAACTGAACACAACTGACGAAAAGGGATAACTCGGAAACTACTTATTTTCAATGTCAAAGCTAGCTTCTTGCGAACCTTGCGACCAGGATAATTTAGTTAGAAAGGGATGGAAAATCTGCGGGGTGGGTTACACAGAAGAATGAGTGTAAGAAACCAGTCTGCTTGGAAACTGGTGTGTGCAGGCTTCTTGTTTACTGCTGCATCACAAATCATCCTGAGCTGCCGCATCACAATATTAACGCGTAAATATAAATTCTATTAAAATTAATAAATAATTTTGTCCGTAGACTGCAGGTTTATTATGAAGTTATCATTAACTGGAGAAGCTGAGCTTTTAAGCTTACATTGACGCTACGCCACTGGTATTTAACAAGATACAGTCACGACTCTGAAGTATACACTCCATTCACTCTTAGAATAGGTCCAAGTGTAAACAAAACAAATTGTACCCATCTGTCAAAAATCAGGTCTGTACACACCAGACCAAAAATAAGTAACTATATCCTGTATAACACATACTTCTTCTCCGTGAGTAGAATATCTTGCGGTCAATGGCACATGGTTCATATTTACATTAGGACCCAAATAAGAGCGGACAGACAATAATAGTATCTGTATGCATATACAAAATGTACAATCCATTTCTGTCATCCAGTTTAACAGAAAACATATACCGGGTACCTAATAGTAGGAACTTAAAACAAGGTAAAATACAGTAATATACACTGTCTGGTTTTAGGACGTGAATGATTTAAAGAAAACAAAACTTCTATTAGGGGCGTAATTTTTATCACATAGTTTGAACTGAAATCATACAAAAACTGCTTAATATATTTCTGTGTGTTTCTAGTAACAAATCACTTTTCAGTACCGGTATGGAAAGATAGGTGAAGATGACTTTTTTCATCAACTTTTTTAATTTGAAAGGCAAATTTCTTGAAAGATTTCTGTTGTACAACTATTTGTTCATTCAGGTCACTTTCAAAATTGAGCTTGGTTCAAGTTAGCAGTACCGCTACTCTTGTTATATCCAAGTTATTAACTGTATTTGGAGAGTTATTGTTTAGTCTACATGGTTACAAAAATAACTATAAATACAAATTCCTTTTAAAACTCTCTCATAATAATGTGGATTCAGTGATAGAAATCATATAACATTTTCAAGAATTCATAATTTGTCAGAAAGCTATTACATAATTTACAAATTCAGAATGTATACCGTACATCTCCCAATTTCGTAAATACTAGTAGGCCTACATATTTATATTAACTTATGCACAATATCGACCAAGAACCTTTGTGTTCCAAATTGATCGTTAACTATATAATATTATGAGCAAAAAGCAAAATTACTCTGAGAGCAAAATATATAATTTCAGTCATAAATTCTTATTATATTGGAGTTCTTCACCTTTGAAATTCAACATGGAATGTTCTGAATTTTTAGCATTGACGGTATTAGTAAATAATATATAACTTCCGTAGCACGAAATCAGCATATAAAGATTGACATATGTATGAAGAGGCATTGCTGCTCCCCTAAAAGAATTAACCTTAATTCCAATAACCACGTTTGTTTATTTTGTTATTTTTCCAGAGAAACAGAGAATGACTGTCTCTCCTTCCATTCCGGCTGATCCTTGTCTTTAATTCATTTCTCCCTCTCACCCCCCTCCCGGGTTTCCCAAATAGGAAATTCAGAACACTTCCATAAGTTATCTAAATACATGCGAATTGCAAATTCAAGTCAGATCTCTTGCAATATTGCTGAAATATGCCACAGCGCTTTCATATTCTGTATATACCTCCATGTGTATGGTGCTATTTTTCACAAATGCAACTTTTCTTATACTTACATCAAACTATAAATAATTAAACAAGTTAAAAGAGGATCAATATTATTTAATTTTAAGTAAGTAATCAACGAAAATTACACAGTTTGTAAACCATGACTGCCCATATGGGGGGACGGACACCACTCGAGTAGAGACTTGGGCACCATGGAGGTTCAGCTCGATTTTTAGATATTTTTAAGAGGAGGAAAACACAAAATACTTACAAAACTTTTTTATATGAAAGAAGAATTGTTTAAAATCACACATTATTGAAATAGGTCTACTGGTAGTAATTATGTTTCCGACAAGTTTTAAAAAGGGGGCTACTATTGAAGGGTTATTTCCTTCTTTCTGTAATCTAATAAAGTTTTCTTATCTTGTTATCTTAATACTGTGTTTAAATTATACAATTTCAACATCCATTAAAAATATTGGCGAAAGTAGGCCTGAGAAATGTTTGTGAGGGTCCCCACAATTTCTATGGGCGGCGCTGTGTAGACTTAAAAACACAAACTTAATACTTAGAACACTGTATGTGGTCATCACGTTAATGCCTCTAGCCGTTGAAGCTGATTTACTGAACCAGATTACACTACTCAATGTAGCTCGACACATGAAGACTCTACCCAGCATGCATTCTGTGATGTCAGTCCAAAGCACGATGCCTTAGACTACGCAGTTATGGCACAGATACTTTGTTCATGATTAAAAATTAATACAGACAAAATTGTATGTTTAACTCTTAGTAGCACAAGCCATCTCATTGTTATTAACAACACGGTAAATAGGGAGAATGGAGAAAATTGAAGAGTGGAAACACGTCAATTCATAATCTGGCTGTCCAGAGCAATTTGTGAATCGATTCCACCGACAGAATAGTCACCACAGACCCTGCACATCCTGCCAAGTAGCCAAAGGGGTCTCGAAGGAGATAGACTTGTTAATGTTTAAGATTATACCAGCGCGAAATAATTAAATTAATAATTTGATGAAATCCATTTTAGTAGTAGTAACAGTAACAGTCGGCAGTAAAAGGCGGTCAAAGCGTTGTGCCGACCACACCACCTCATTCTAGTGCCGAGGTCATGGAAAGCATGGGGCTCTACCTCCATGCCCCCCAAGTGCCTTCATGGCATGTTACGGGGATACCTTTACCTTTTTTTTTACATATTTCCTTATTTATTTGGGCGGCCGGGTAGCTCAGTTGGTAGAGCAGCTGGCTACGAACTGGAAGGTCCGGGGTTCGATCCCAGGTGGTGACAGGATTTTTTTCTCATTGCCAAACTTTCAGAACGGCCCCGAGGTTCACTCAGCCTCCTATAAAATTGAGTACCGGGTCTTTCCCGGGGGTAAAAGGCAGTCAGAGCGTGGTGCCGACCACATCACCTCATTCTAGTGCCGAGGTCATGGAAAGCATGGGGCTCTACCTCCATCCCCCCCAAGTGCCTTCATGGCATGTTACGGGGATACCTTTACCTTTTTTACCTTTACCTTTAATAGTAACAGTAGCAGTAGTAATAGTAATAGTACAAAAGTTTTGTGCTCTCAGCTCAGAGATGAACGGTCTTTCAGATATGTATTGTACAATTTAGAATTATTGTGTTTTATGTTCAGAAAATAATAAAATTTTTATTGTGTTGATTCTTAATTAATTTGTTTCTGGTTTATCTTACATTATTATTCTTGATGATTTTGACCTAGTAATGCAATCTTTGAAAATAACACAGCAAAATATAGAACTTTGTATGCCCTCGACCCTTCTTTACTGACTGATGGTCGGTCTTCCAGGTATCGTCCATATAATTAAAATTAGAATCTATTCTCTTATTAACAATTATTTGGTGAACATGTAATCCAGCTATGTAATTATATTCATGGTTGTTATATGCAAGTAAGAGATAAATCATTGCATTTACGAATAAGCACCATAAAATAGTAAATGTACATACAGAGCATCAAATGGCTCAGCATCCAGTAGTTGGAGGTAAGAGTGGCACACATCTGCTCTTTCTTACCTGGCTCTGGGTCCCTAGGTTCGCTGTCGATCTCCTGTACCATTTTAAGTACTTCACTATTGGCAGCATTGTAGATTCTCTCATTTTTCTTGAAATTTACTCTGTAAATACAATAAAGTGCTATGTAGAAATTGCACATCTTCATTATTAATTTATAAGTGATGTTACTTACATTTCATTTTGTAATGAGCAACATTTCAGTTTCACATCAAAAGGCAACCATTCTTGTAAATAATGTAAATTTATCCGTATAAAAATGAACTGTGTGCTGAAAGTAATAATTTTCTCATATTGGCTTGAACCATAATCCTGACAGGAGAATTTAGTATTTGACTCTTCAAAGAAGACTAATGAAAATGCCTGTACCAGTGCAGTACTATTTGTCTATTTTTTAAATTAAATATGGAGGAACAGAAGCAATATAATGCACTGCTCTGTGTGTATATGACAGATGTAAGCTAATGCACATTTTTACTACAGTTAATTCCCGATTTACCACGAAAATCGTCTGTAGCTGCATTTAGATTGGCAACAGGCCATGATTGTTTGGCTAAACACCTGCATAGAATTGGAATATATCAGTCCCCTAACTGCCCATTGTGCAACTCAAACCAAGAAATGGATTCGGAACACCTCAAAATCTGTGCTTCATTGGCTGGTCATGATAATATCTTTGAAAAATATTGGAGTGCAAGAGGTCAAATGACTTTATTGTCAAACACCTGGCATTAGAAAACAACAACAACAACTTTCTATGACGAATGACGAGAAAGTATAAAGAATTCCTATGCAGACCAGTCCCAGGTAGCAATGTTCCGTCAGATTAATGACGGTAGTGTGGAGCATCTGTCCAGAGGAAAATAAACGATAAGGGGTGGAGTAGGGCCGGTCTGTGTAGGAACTCTATCACAATACAGCAAAAATCTATAGAATATCTCCTAAACTACTGGACGGATATTCAACAACTAAGAATCGATCCTCCCAGCAAATGAGACACATCGAGTACCTATACTTTTTACAAACAAAATAGAAATGCTTCTCACCCCAAAACTCCTCCGGCCAGAACTTCAGCCTGGGCTGACAGGGTTTCTGCGATGGTTTCTTCGCTGTAGATACCCACTGGAGTGTTGTACTGCTTGTTCACTATCGACTTGACAGTTGGATCACTAACTCCATTCACCTGAAACATCAATGAACCATAAGCAAGGTACAACCATATTAGTCCCGCGCTGTGGCGTCGTGGTCTAAGGCATCTGCCTAGGACTCGCGTTACGGAATGCGCACTGGTTCGAATCCTCATGGGGGAAGAAATTTTCTCATGAAATTTCGACCAGTGTATGGGACCGGTGCCCACCCAGCATCGTGATGCACTTGGGGAGCTACAATAGGTAGCGAAATCCGGTTGTGAATGCCAGCTATAACGGCTGGGAGGATCATCGTGCTAACCACAAGATACCTCCATTCTGGTTGGATGATCGTCCACCTCTGCTTCGGCATGTGGGCGTGAGGCCAGCAGCCGGCTGGTCGGTCTAGGCCCTTCATGGGCTGTAGCACCACGGATTAACATTAACAACCATATTAATTGTTAAAAATAACAGTAATGTTTAATATTCTTTTCTATCATCTCTTAAAGCAACTTTAAAAAAATGATTATGCCTACTTCAAATACATGTGAGCCATTGTATTTTAAATTCTTTATTTACATTCTTTTCTAAGACACGTTTAATTCATTTTAAAGAATTCTGTATTTCTTCTGAACAAATTGTGTAACCACTGCACTACCATACATAATCTTATGTTATGCCTCAAAAACAATGTGCCTTTCACGTAACATCATGAGATGTAACACATTAACCCCATTTGAATACTGTTCTAGTAAATTAAAATGAGACTATAATTGCATGCAGTAGGTAATGAATTCAGGCAGTGACATGTGGGGGAGGTGCTCAAAATTACTCTCCCTCTCGGATTTCGGACACATCTGAACTACTTCAGTTTAATTTTAAGCTATTATGGTAAGTTTAAGTAGAATAACTCAATAAAAACATTGAACACTTTGCCTTCATTCACATATATTTCATTCTACATAATAGTGTTCCTCTCTCATAGATAAGGATATGTACAGATGTACAATGTTTTACTATATTTCATAAAATGTACATCAACATAATCTACACATGCTAACTCATTTTCTTTAAAAGTTTTTACTTTAAAACTAGTAATAAAATGATCTGCTCTTAGGAAAATATGGTGTATCCATCAGATACATGTATATTAAATAGTGGGATAATAATAATAATAATAATAATAATAATAATAATAATAATAATAATAATACGTACCTGTATGGAAGTGAAAAGTATTTCCAGAGGCAAAAAAAAAAAAACATTCAATGCCCTATTAACTTAATCAAATCTGCCCTTTACCAGAGAAAAGTCTTAAATGATCACTGATTGTAAATGATTCACACATCACAATGTAAACTTACCACAAAATCACATTTTTATTTTAATGTCTGTAATTACTGCTATACAAACAATTTATACACGGGTTCAGTGCAGTATACCTTATTTTATTTCAAGGAGTGCAGTTCGATGGCTTATTTGAACACCGAACTGCACTCCTTGAAATAAAATAATGTATACCAATCACATGGCGATGACCAACACTGATTCAAGCGGTAATTAGATAGGAGACGTCGTTGCATATAGACCACTTTTACACTGAACCTAACCTTAGTGTATACAACGTATACTAAAACACTAACCTAACCTGTCACAGATAAAGGAAAATGTTAGGTTAGGTCAGTTTAGGGTTTTAGTATATCTTGCAAAAACAAATGTTAGGTTTAGTGTAAAAGTGGTCTAACGCAACGACGTCGCCTAGCAAATTACCGAATTTTTTTGTGGTGATGCAGTTGATCATATATGTAAGGCATAACAAAAGCCTAAACTAACCAAACCTAACTTATTACAGTTTCGTATATGTAAGCTGTATAAGCGGAGTACGAAGGGAACTACCTCCGCGCTAGTTTAGCCAATCAACAAATTGTTGCTCGTTGGTTCAATTACTTGCCACAATTATCTGAACTTTGTAAGGTTTACAAACGTCACCATGGTAACATCAAGCTTGTGTTATTTGTTCTGCTATAGATTAGGCCTAATCACAACATAAAATCAAGACAAAGGAATATTAACAACTGTACACCTACTTTTGCCCATCCCGATATATTACAGATCACTTTTTCGTTAATTCTTATCAACTGTTATTTTATGAGAGTAAGGAAGAAATAAAATACATATTGAGTCAGAATTAAACTTCGCATGAAACTAATTTTACAACATCTACAAAGAAAGATTATAAAGAAAACAGCAGACTACTTACTCTCCTCATGTTGTGGACGGAGTGAAGACAAGACGAATTTAGAGCTACAGCCAGCTGATGACTGGCCTGAGAAGTAATTGAGAGAAATTTATTTATGTCGCATGACAGTTCACCTTTAGATTCATGGTGCCAGTGGCTATGTTGGAAGTGTCAGTCAGCTACCACACTCTCTGCAGGCTTGCGAACTGCAGTATGTATTTGGCACTGAACACAGAATAAGTTGTAATTACCAGTACCTGCATCGCGGCTAAAATGATCATTTACAGACAATGCTAAGTAAAAAAAAAAAAGATGTAAATCACACATAGGCTATCTTCTCGTTATTCATCTATGTATGTAATACTACCTGATAAAATGGTGGTTTATGTGAAAATACAGGTTAGAATTTTTGGTATAGGAAACCCAGGATGTAGGCTCTAGTGTATAGTATTTTATTTAACAATGATTTCTACTGCAGACTTTATTCAATGTGAGCAAAAAATGGAGGATTAAATATATCTGGAACCCTTAGGGACAAGGGTCTTTTAATGTGCCGTAAATCTACGACACAGACCTTCAAGTTTCACTTTACTACATGCTAAGAATTTTATCGCCCTTTAAAAACCAGTGCCTTTGGCCAGGTTTGGAAAGCATTTTCCCTAACCTTACGACACAGGGTGGAGGTAGCAAGTCAGGTTATTTTCATCTGTAGATCTATGACGCTCATATTTAAGATGTATTCTCGTCATATTTGGGGCACAATTTTCTCTGGAAGTATTATTTTATACTATATTAATACAATTTAGCACATATACAGAGAGACATGTACAGGTTGTCGCATATACAGAACAGTTAGTTGGGTGGCCTACCCATGTTATTACAGGCGAACATGTTTGGGTTAATGTTGAAGGTATTGACAATAATGACTTCTTTTAGGAGTCATTTTATGAATCGAACAGATTGTCTCAGATACAGAGCAGTTAGTTGGGTGGCCTATCCATGTTATTACAGGCGAACATGTTTGAGTTAACATTGAAGATATTGACAATGATGACTTCTTTTAAGAATCATTTTATGAACCGATGAATGTGTGTTTGGAAGTGTTAGCAGCTTCAATCACCATAACAAACACCACTATGCCGACCACAACGCTCATTGACGGAAAGAACTGCAAACAAGGTCGCTTCACAACGAACTTTGGATGGACATAATTGACAACCAGGTCTTTCTTCTTTTACTTATTGATAACAACGACAACAACAACAATAATAATAATAATAATAATAATAATAATAATAATGTTGCTGTTTAGTCACCACTTTTTCCAGCACAGCTTCGTTTCTTATTTTGTCGTCCATTTCATACTCTCCATTCTTGTTCATATCCACATTTCAAATGCTTCCATCGCTTCTCTTCACTTTGTCGTAATGTCCGTGTTTCTGCTGCATACAATGCCTCACGCCATAAAAAGTACTCCACTCATTTGCCCTATATAATCGAAGGGAATGTCAATGCTGCAAGCTACTCTACACTTCTTGAGGGACAGTTGGATAATCTGTTAGAGGATGTGCTATTGGCCATGCTGTTCAACCAGATGGTCATTCCGCTCACATCGAATTAATGGCATGTGCTATGTTGGATACACATTATCCAGACAGTGCTATATACCGGTAGTACATACCGTAAGTCGTAAAGAAACTTGTTCGCCTGTAATAACCTGGGTAGACCACTCAACTAACTGCTCTGTATGTATGTGAGACAACCTGTACATTCTGCAACAGTATTGAATTTCATTCATAAATAAATTTTTAATTTTTTTTTTCCCTAGGTCCAATTTTTATCACATTTTTAAATAAAATAATTAACAACTTCGATGACCTTTTAGTCAGACACATGAAACAAAAAATATTCATAAATATGAGTTTAATTATGGGTGAAAATGTCAACCTTCCTTTCGAAATATTTCGTGAGAGGAAATCAATAAGTTTCGGACTGCCTTGAATGTAGGCAACACACAGTACACAGAAAACCGAGAAGTTGTCTAGAACAAGGGAAACGCCTGGAATCTATAGTAAATGCATCAATTGAAAGGCAGAGAAAAAGACTAGCCATAAGGCGTATCCAGGAAAAATCGTAATAGGTTCTTGACATGTTTGCACGAAATCATGTGTAGAAGCTCAGTTCTTAAAGGCAATGTGGCGCTCTTTGATAGGCTGACTCAACAGGCATGGAAGCAGTGACATTGAGTGACACGCGCATATATGTTTAACGGTACAATAAGTACTCTACAAGTACAATTGAGGACCGTTTTTGCAAAACTTGCTAACTGCAAAATTTGCAAAATTGAGATTTTGGTAGATTCGTTAACATAAAGCAGGCCTCTACACGACGTTAAAATTATCTTAGTAAAATTGAATTATTTCTCTTCATTGTAGTGTGTCAAAGTGTGATGGTTGCACCTATAACCTATTTGTCTTCACTCAGTTTTTTGTCTCTCCCGTAAAATTTAGTTTTTTTTTTTTTCAGTTAGCAAATTTTGCAAAAACGGCCCTCAATTCAAAGATATATTGATTGCACCTTGTTTATATACCAAGGAAACTTCACTTTACGGGAAAACGCGTTTTAAGATAAATAAAATAGGCTACTAGTGGAATGGCACATGGCGCGCTGGATAAAAATGTAATACAAATGTCGCTTAAATCTTGCAGTAGGCCTATCTCCTTTATATAATTACTAGCCAGAGACGCCCGTTTTGCGGGACCCGCTCTGTACGGAGTTGGTCTCTCTCTCTCTCTGAAATGACGAGGAAATGAATTCCACATTTTGTGTGTCTCCGGGCTGCAAATCCAACGAAAAGGCTCTCTACCAAAAATTATACCTCTCTCCCAAAGGGTCCAGTACATGTAATAGGTTAAGTAGCAGTCGTGATGCAGTCCGTCCTCTTCATAGGCAAATAAAAGGGCAGAATACGTGTATAAACGAAAAGGCAAGTACTTTCGCGTGTATTTGGTATCTCGGACCTGATGAAATATCTGATGACTGAAGAGTTCTGACCTTTGAGCCATTTGTCTTACTCCACGGTAAGTCGACCCATAAATATAACTTAAATGTTAAATAAAAGAGGGGGAGGTTTTTACCTGCGCTCCGCCGAAAGGCTTGGGTGCGTAGTTGTGCGCGGCCCCGACGTGCGGCACTTCCTGCTTCTTGGCGGCCAGCGACGTCTTGGTGACGGGGGCGATGTTGGTCTGGCTGTAGGTGACGGGCGCCGGAGCCACAGGCGTCACCTGCGGCTTCCACGTGCTGCCACCCCTGCAACAGACAAGAATACTGCCTGAGCAGCTTTGCTCCGAGTGAGTGCTGCGGCCCCTCACTCCACCATTGAACCTGTGTGGAGTCCAGTTAATTAGGCGGACGCTCGCGGGATCAGAGTAAGTGAAAACTGAACGAGTGCTACGACGACAATGACGGAGTAATGATAATGGTACATCACAGCTATTTCACGGTTGGTTTGACGTTTCGAAACGAAGTATCTATGAATTTAAAACTTGTCACGAGAGTTTCCACGCCAGAAAGGGAAAGCAGAGGAGCTTCTTGTGTTGGACCATGTTTTCTTGGTGTAGGCTACTTCTGTTTTGCATGTTAACAGTTTCTTTCTCATAACCCATCGCCATCACTGCCAGTATGACAATAAAATAGAATTTATAGGTGAAATACATCCAGTGTGATTGCAGGCGCAACAGTGAGGTAAGTCCGAGGATTCGCCAGTTGTCTTAAAGTCTTAAAATAGGGGAAAATCTCGTAAAAACAAACCAAATGGCCTAACTAGAATTCGAACCCACGTAATTCCAACTGACTGCAGTCTGAGCTACGCCGGCAGCTTATCCTGAAATTAGTGGCAACGGCTGAAAATAGAAGTATCCAAACAAGAAGGGAAAATGGTGAGAAGAAATAGAGAAAAAGATGAAGATGAGTAGAAATTGAGGACAAAGACGAGGAGAAAATCAGAAGTTGGAGACGACGACGGAGAAAAGCAGAAGTTAGAGACAATGAGGATGGGAAGAGAGAAGTTGGGGAAAATATGAAGGAAAGAGCAGAAGTTGGGGACAACGACGAAGAAAGGAGAAGTTGAGGACAACGGCGAGGGGAAGAGTAGAAGTTGAAGACAACGAGAGAGGAAGAGTAGAAGTAGAGGACAACGACGAAGGAAGGAGAAGTTGAGGACAACGACGAAGGAAGGAGAAGTTGAGGACAACGACGAGGGGAAGACCAGAAGTTGAGGACAACGATGAGGGGAAGCCCAGAAGTTGAGGACAACGTCGAGGGGAAGCCCAGAAGTTGAGGACAACGATGAGGGGAAGCCCAGAAGTTGAGGACAACGACGAGGGGAAGCCCAGAAATTGAGGACAACGACGAGGGGAAGAGTAGAAGTTGAGGACAACGACGAGGGGAAAGCAGAATTTGAGAACGACGAGAGAAGAGCGGAAGTTGAGGACAACGACGAAGGCAGGAGAAGCAGAGGACAGCGACGAGGGGAAGAGTAGAAGTTGAGAACAACGACGAGGGGAAGCCCAAAAGTTGAGGACGACGAGGGGAAGTCGGAAGTTGAGAACGACGACAAGAAGAGGATGATGAGATGGAAAGAACTTTAGGACGACAGCAAGAAAACAAGGAGAATGGGAGAAGATGAAGGAAAAGTAAATAAGACAATGACGGAGAAGACGAGGGGGGAAATGAAGAGGGAGACGAAGGGGAGGAAAGTCTAGAACAAGGAGGAAGGTAAGAGAAGATTAGAAGAATAAAGAAAAGGAAGAAGGAATTAAAGAAACGAGACTGGTGAACAGTTCTCTCACAGACCAGTACTTCCACTGAAGGGCACTTTTAAGAAAGAAAAGGGGCGGAGTCCCAAGGCCATTAAATCGTCCTTGTAAAAACTGAGTCTAGTCTAGTCGCCGTCTAGCCACAGAGGCAGATGTTTTCTGACAGGTCCGAGTCACCCGGTGTCATGTGCTACTTCTGCAGTCCAGCGAGGAGTGCCACCCAGCGGAGAGGAATGGAATGTTGGAGCGGACCCAAATATGCTGCACTAGAGATAAAACTCGAGAGGGCAGATCGCTGCTATTTCCGAGTGTAGCCAGCAACCGGAGACAGGACGCCGTTCGTTTTCTGTGTCCAGCACACGCAAATTGATTCATCAATATAATTACTGGGTTAAGTTAGTCCGGCGTCAGTCATCCAAAGTTAGCAGCTTCATGTAACGCGTCATTTTGAAAATTTCACTTCTAATTTTTCGTAAGCTTCGCAGTGTTTGTCCTTCTCAGCCTATAGTATGGCTGACCTCCCTATTAGATCAGCCGCTTCTGTGAGACTAAATAGAAAATTGTTTAAATTAGCCTAAGAATTTCTAGAATATGCCATTAGGAAAGTTCAGGATAACAGGCAGGGTTTGGAATTGAACGGGTTACATCAGCTTCTTGTCTATGCAGATGACGTGAATATGTTAGGAGAAAATACACAAACGATTAGGGAAAACACGGAAATTTTACTTGAAGCAAGTAAAGCGATCGGTTTGGAAGTAAATCCCGAAAAGACAAAGTATATGATTATGTCTCGTGACCAGAATATTGTACGAAATGGAAATATAAAAATTGGAGATTTATCCTTCGAAGAGGTGGAAAAATTCAAATATCTTGGAGCAACAGTAACAAATATAAATGACACTCGGGAGGAAATTAAACGCAGAATAAATATGGGAAATGCGTGTTATTATTCGGTTGAGAAGCTCTTATCATCCAGTCTGCTGTCCAAAAATCTGAAAGTTAGAATTTATAAAACAGTTATATTACCGGTTGTTCTGTATGGTTGTGAAACTTGGACTCTCACTCTGAGAGAGGAACATAGGTTAAGGGTATTTGAGAATAAGGTGCTTAGGAAAATATTTGGGGCTAAGAGGGATGAAGTTACAGGAGAATGGAGAAATTTACACAACACAGAACTGCACGCATTGTATTCTTCACCTGACATAATTAGGAACTTAAAATCCAGACGTTTGAGATGGGTAGGGCATGTAGCACGTATGGGCGAATCCAGAAATGCATATAGAGTATTAGTTGGGAGACCGGAGGGAAAAAGACCTTTAGGGAGGCCGAGACGTAGATGGGAGGATAATATTAAAATGGATTTGAGGGAGGTGGGGTATGATGATAGGGACTGGATTAATCTTGCACAGGATAGGGACCGATGGCGGGCTTATGTGAGTGCGGCAATGAAACTTCGAGTTCCTTAAAAGCCATTTGTAAGTAAGTAAGTAAGTAAGCCTAAGAATTTAATTAAACTGGATGCAACGGAAAACTACAATACCGTGACAATCCTTGAAGTTGACGCCGACGCTTGTGCTGGGGCAGTGATGACTATGGAGTTTCCCGGGAGGAATTCTCCCCAGATTCCAGGGTGTTCTCCCCGGAGGTCTTAGACTTTTTAAACTAAAATATAATTTAGAAAATATTTCAATTTGATATGACTTTTCAGTAACTAAAATAAATTACGGTACCGGTATGTGGATTTTAAGGTGGTTGATTTCCTGAAGGTTGGTGTTTTTATGTAGGAGATGTTAGAAAAGGCTAGTTGCGACACAATTCGCATAGCTGAATCTGCCGGCCGATCTTGATTGGTTAGGAAGTTATGGAACAGAAATGGGAAGCAAGGCAAGAGGAGAATGAGAAAGAAAAGAAAGGAGAGAGAGAGAGAAAAGGAGGAAGGAAATGGAGGTTTAGGAATAGAAAAGAGAAAGACCGCGTGAGAGAGGGGATTCATATGTGTAATATAGAACTTGCTATTCAGTCCTAGCTCCGTGCATCGCGCTGCTCATCTGTTTCTACGGGAAGTACATTCCTTATGTCGTCAAATATTTTTCTTAAAGATTTCACAGAACTTCTTTGCCATTGTTTAAAAGGGTCTAAGAAGGCGGCAAACATCTCGGTCCTTCCGGTGCTACAACCAACTAAAATAGATTTCTGAGAATGAAAAATCTTGCATCTCCCTTCTAACGGCGCTAGCGTCAGAGCCGTGCCATGAAATTGCTACGAAATTGAAGAAACAGCATGTCAAATTCCCATAAAAATAACTGTCCAGGACAAAAGAGGATACTTGTCACAGCAATATAAATAAGCGAATTCCTGCAGTGGTTGGGTGGTCAGATATTCAGCCTGTCTACCCACACCGGTTGACTACACTGCGGTTTTTCTCGAGGTTCTCCGTTTCCATATTCCCTTCCCTTCCCTTCCCTTCCCTTCCCTTCCCTTCCCTTCCCTTCCCTTCCCTTCCCTTCTCAACTAGTCATAAGTTACAAAATGTTACTGTTTTGTTGAGTCAGATACAAATTGCAGGAATATGAAATTTATAATATTGTCTTATTATTTTATTAATTCTGTAGCGCAACAAATCGTAGAACTGTGTTTCTTTAATCAAGAATTATCTGCCGTTATTTCTTGAGTCAGATACACTTTGCAGAAAAATGAAATGTATAATATTTATCTTATTATTTTATGAAATTCTGTAGTACAATAAATTGTAAAACTATATTTCTTTAATCAAGAATTTTCTGCCGTGTTGGACCATAAAATAAAGATTTTTTTGAAGTTACTAAATAGCCAACGAACTTAGATTTCAAACTAGTACTGTTTCATCTTAACCAACGCAGACTGGCTTCCGTGAATGCAAGTCACTCTACCTTATAATACGAGCAAACAGGCAGGCTTTCTTGGGTTCCGCCTGGACTGAACCTATAAAACCCGGGCTGAATGGGTTCAGTCTTAAAAGATAACTTGCTTTGTAGCGTCATCGGAACCCAAGCCTGACGGCAAGCAGTTACGGGCGTGAGTCTTGTCTGATTTGTCGGTGTCTAAAGACGAGTAAACAGGGGAGGAAGCGGAAAACTAGTTGCTCAAGCCAGCTGTCCCAGAATGCATATGCAGCCCGTTCAACATACAGGCATCATGAGGTCAGCGTGAACAGAGAGACATTATGCTCGCTCCCCGAGTGATTTATTGACACGCTCGTCAGTCTAATTTGAAAGTAAATTCGTTACAACCTTGATGTAAAATTCAATTCCTCGTGGAGCGAGAGCCAGAACGTATCAATCTGGTTTAAAAATATGCGGCCTTCCAACGCCTCTTACAATTTAACGCCACGTAACCCTGCACCACCGCACTGCAGCATTCACAACTCAACAATGTGACCACACGTCTTGTTATGCACCTCTTTCCCAGTTTTCTTTCTGACATTTTTGACTTCTCTTTTCTCCGACTACTTTCTCTTTATTCTTATTCTTCCTCTTCCTTCTTCCACAGTTTTCTTTGACCGAACTAAGTGGCCTAAACTTCTCGGCACTAGCGACATCTATGAGCCACGTTTTAGAGTCGGGGCGAATAACGGCAAAATTAAGGAACGTCCTTGAAATAAGTTGTTACTGCCCTATTTACATAACTGAAAAAAAAAAAACAATTCGTAAAGCTATAACAACTATAAGGGTGAGATGAGAACTACTACTCCACTTACGTCGAACACGTGGCTCGGACATTCAAGCGGCAGAGGACAGAAACTGTTTCCATTGAACAGTTTTAGTCGATGTTAATGGCTACTGTAGGGAATGGTAAAATATTATCTTATTCTCAACTTCATTCCAAATAAAAGGCCTTCGTTGATAGAAATCTCCCCCCCTCCCCTTCACCCCATCTTTCTTTTTCTTGTCTTTATTTCTCATTCTTCCACAACTATCTCCATAATTTAACTTTATTTTTTGTTTTTCCCCTTCTACAATCTTTCCTCTTTATTTCTTCTTCTTCTTCCTCTTCTTCTTCACCTCCCATCTGTTCTTCTTTTACTCCCTATTCTTCCTCATTGTCTTCTACTTGTCCGTCTTCATTTGTAATCTTCTTATATCCTTTCTTTTATTCGTCCACTTTTCTTTCATTTTCTACCACTCTTCTTATATCATTATCTTCTTCTCCCTTCAAGTTAAATTCCAGAAATCCCCTCTTAATAATTGACCTTAATTAAGGAAATATTTGAGTAGCTTAATATCAAAGACGGACATCTGTCGTCTCCATAGTTTTGATCTAGAGGCAATTTTTTAATTCACAGTGTTCATTGTAATATTTAACACAATTTATTTTATGAATATAGTGTTAGAGTTTGCATATGGTTTCACTATAACTGTAAAGAGCATGAAAAATTGTATAAAAAACAATAGCTATCTAAATTTCGATTGAGGTCAGATATCCGTCTTTGATATTAAGCTACTCATTTAAACTGTCACTGATTTTTAGCAGCAGGTAAAGCGTAGCCATAGTAATGACACGGTATAACAGTTACAAAAATATTCTTACGAAACTCGGTACTTAATCCATCCTACCGGGCGAACAGGCGGGGACAAATCCGTGCAAGATAGAAGTTCAGTGTTTTAATTACAGGATATCAAAATGATTTCACTATCATAAAGAGAGGTAGCGTACTCTTTTAAATGAAACATGTCTTGTGATAAGAAAACAATCCATCAAATTCGATTCGAAGTACAGAGACTTCCACTATCGGACTGTTCCAGTCACATGACTGATATGGGTTGGCTCTGGGTACCAATGTTGCCAATCGCCGGGTAATTACCCGGTTTTCGGAGGGCATTTTAACGTGTATTACGAAATTTCGGATATTTTTGGGTAATTTAATCATTTTGGACTCGACAGGACTCGAACCCCGTGCGTCGCAGTTGCGTGGCGAGTGGGCCGGGAGAGTGCTGCATAAATCAAGAGTACAACAGGTGCGCGGGCAGCCTTGAACACGGGCCAATTGCGAGGCACAATCCGACCTGCGTAACAGTAGCGAGGGGCTCGTTACACGCTGCGAGCAGTACGAGACTGGCGAAGATGTTCGATGTTGTGAACATGACAACGCTTACAGTACTTCCTCATTATGCGTTACACAATTCGCTCTTTATCATGTCAAATGATATTCCTCCTTCCAGTATAGCCTACTTACTTACTTACTGGCTTTTAAGGAACCCGGAGGTTCATTGCCGCCCTCACATAAGCCCACCATCGGTCCCTATCCTGAGCAAAATTAATCCATTCTCTATCAACATATCCCACCTCCCTCAAATCCATTTTAATATTATCTTCCCATCTACGTCTCGGTCTCCCTAAAGGTCTTTTCCCCTCCGGCCTCCCAACTAACACTCTATATGCATTTCTGGATTCGCCCATACGTGCTACATGTCCTGCCCATCTCAAACGTCTGGATTTAATGTTCCTAATTATGCCAGGTGAAGAATGCAATGCGTGCAGTTCTGTGTTGTGTAAATTTCTCCATTCTCCTGTAACTTCATCCCTCTTAGCCCCAAATATTTTCCTAAGCACCTTATTCTCAAACACCCTTAACCTATGTTCCTCTCTCAGAGTGAGAGTCCAAGTTTCACAACCATACAGAAGAACCGGTAATATAACTGTTTTATAAATTCTAACTTTCAGATTTTTGGACAGCAGACTGGATGATAAGAGCTTCTCAACCGAATAATAACACGCATTTCCCATATTTATTCTGCGTTTAATTTCCTCCCGAGTGTCATTTATATTTGTTACTGTTGCTCCAAGATATTTGAATTTTTCCACCTCTTCGAAGGATAAATCTCCAATTTTTATATTTCCATTTCGTACAATATTCTGGTCACGAGACATAATCATATACTTTGTCTTTTCGGGATTTACTTCCAAACCGATCGCTTTACTTGCTTCAAGTAAAATTTCCGTGTTTTCCCTAATCATTTGTGTATTTTCTCCTAACATATTCACGTCATCCACATAGACAAGAAGCTGATGTGACCCGTTCAATTCCAAACCCTGCCTGTTATCCTGAACTTTCCTAATGTCATATTCTAGAGCGAAGTTAAAAAGCAAAGGTGATAGTGCATCTCCCTGCTTTAGCCCGCAGTGAATTGGAAAAGCATCATATAGAAACTGACCTATACAGTTCTGCTGTACTTTCTTTAACTATCATTCAAAAGACATGAAGGAGTTTTCAAAAGTAAGAGGTTCCGATAATTGTAACTGCTCATAATAAAATTATCATAATATCGCGAGTGAGTTTCTTCTTGTCGATAATTTCACAAGCGCGGAGAGAACCGCGAGGGAAACTATCTGAAGAGATGAATTCACGAGTGATACTTGCTAAGACTATTTCGTGAATAGAATATTCAATAAACAGCTTTAATAAAATAAAGACTAACGTAATACTTTTATTTTATTTTATTCATTTGCATATCGAACTTCTTACGTTGGAACGGCTTTCGATTGTGCTTTAGTACTGCTTGCAATATTAAGAATCTCAACTACAGATGAAGTATTGATTTTTATTCACAATTCAGTACTACTTGTAATTTAGTGTTAAGAATTTCAACTGGAACAGCGGAATTATGTGAATATTGAATTTTATTGAATTGAATGTGGTCTAAACACAAATGGAAATTGTCATTTAACCTACTTTAATTCTAAATAAAAGTTTTAAACTTTATAATACGGATCTTAAGACACATTTATGCCTTCTAATAGACTAAAAGTACAATTATGAAACTAGCATTCTTCAAAGGTAAGCTTAAAATTATTTGATGATGAGGATGATGATTGGTTGTTTCGCAGTTTGTTTATTAAGAGGTTATGATGTTTTCTTTTACTTGGTTATTTAACGACGCTGTATCAACTACAAGGTTATTTAGTGTCGATGGTATTGGTCATCCATGTAATGTGGGTCCCTATCACCACGGCATGGCGCGTCCTCAGGTTGCGGATAGAGGAGACGGCCTCCAGATATGGAGGGTAGCTGCGAATATATTGAATAAGCAGTCGTGGACAGCCGATAAGGGGTGGTCCTCCAGCTTGGGGGTTGGGCGAAGGGCTAACAACCCATCACCGTAAAAAACAGCTTGTTACGTATCCCTATAATAAGCCTCGGAATAGGACTGATTCTCTGGCACGACCACAGCAAAGAAATAAGGTTTTGAGATTTGGCACTTGGAACGTAACTAGTCTTTATAGAACAGGAGGGGTAACATTAGTAGCAAAAGAACTAGCTAGATATAGAATAGACTTCGTAGGAGTACAAGAGGTTAGGTTAGATGGGAATGGCATATCACAAATAGGAGATTACTTGTTGTATTATGGGGAAGGAAACAATAATCACCAATTAGGAACAGGATTCTTTGTTCATAAAAGAATAAAATCAGCAGTAAAAAAGGTCGAATTTATCAGTGACAGGTTATCATATTTAGTACTTAAGGGTAGATGGTGCGACATCATAGTTATAAATGCTCACGCCCCTACAGAAGAGAAAGACGACCATATAAAGAATAGCTTCTATGAGGAATTGGAACATACTTTTGATCAGTTCCCTAGATATCACATGAAAATTTTATTGGGGGATTTCAATGCTAAAGTAGGACGGGAGGATATTTTTAGACCAACTATTGGAAAAGAGAGCCTACACGCAACTAGTAGTGACAATGGAGTTAGATTAGTCAACTTTGCCACATCGAAAAATTTAATTGTCAAAAATACAACATTCCCCCATAAGGATATACATAAATATACTTGGACTTCTCCAGATGGATTGACACACAACCAAATAGATCACATCTTGATAGATAAACGGAGACATACTAGTATAGTAGATATTCGAACTTTCAGGGGTGCAGACTGTAATTCTGACCATTATTTGGTGATTGGAGAATTAAGAGAAAGATTATCAGTAGCCAAGCGAGTAGAGCAGCAAGTTAATATTACTAAATTCAATATTTTGAAATTAAAGGACGAGGAAGCTAAGCAAAATTATCAGGTCGAAATTTCGAATAGGTTTGCCACTTTAGAAAGTTCCGACGAAGTTGAGAAAGAATTAGATGTTAATAGCGTGTGGGAAAATATCAGAGATAGTATCAAAATTGCAGCTGAGCAGAGCATAGGTTATTATGAAACTAAGAAAAAGAAACCGTGGTTTGATGAAGATTGTTGCATGGTAGTAGAAAGAAGGAAACAGGCAAAATTGAAATTCTTACAGGATCCAGTTGAGGAGAAGAGAGATAATTATTTCAATGAAAGACGGGAAGCAAGTCGTACACTTAGGAATAAAAAGAGAGGTTACTTGAAGGAAAAACTGAATGAGGTAGAAACAAATAGTAAGAATAAAAACATTCGAGATTTATATAAGGGTATAAAGGAATTTAAGAACGGATATCAGCCAAGGGTAAACGTGATCAAGGATGAGAATGGTGACTTGCTTGCAGACTCTCCATCAATCCTAAACAGATGGAAAAACTATTTTGCGCAACTACTAAATGTACATAGGCCAAATAGAAATGATCGGGACGAAATTGAAATACAAACTGCTGAGCCATTTATACCCGAACCCACACTTTCAGAAGTCGAAATTGCGATAGAAAATCTGAAAAAGTACAAGTCTCCAGGTATCGATCAAATTCCAGCAGAATTAATACAAGAGGGTGGAAGTGCATTATATAGCGAAATTTATAAACTTGTACTTGCTATTTGGGAAAAGGAAATTGTACCAGAACAATGGAAGGAGTCCATAATTGTGCCTATTTTTAAAAAGGGGGACAAAACCAACTGTGGTAACTTTCGAGGAATATCACTTTTGTTGACGTCGTACAAAATTTTGTCCAATATTCTTTTGAGAAGATTAACTCCGTATGTAGATGAAATTATTGGGGATCATCAGTGCGGTTTTCGGCGTAATAGATCGACTATTGATCAGATTTTTTGTATTCGACAGATAATGGAGAAAAAATGGGAGTATAAGGGTACAGTACATCAGTTATTCATAGATTTCAAAAAGGCATATGACTCGGTTAAGAGGGAAGTATTATATGATATTCTTATTGAATTTGGTATTCCCAAGAAACTAGTTCGATTAATTAAAATGTGTCTCAGTGAAACATACAGCAGAGTCCGTATAGGTCAGTTTCTATCTGATGCTTTTCCAATTCACTGCGGGCTAAAGCAGGGAGATGCACTATCACCTTTACTTTTTAACTTCGCGCTTGAATATGCTATTAGGAAAGTTCAGGATAACAGGCAGGGTTTGGAATTGAACGGGTTACATCAGCTTCTTGTCTATGCGGATGACGTGAATATGTTAGGAGAAAATACACAAACGATTAGGGAAAACACGGAAATTTTACTTGAAGCAAGTAGAGCGATCGGTTTGGAAGTAAATCCCGAAAAGACAAAGTATATGATTATGTCTCGTGACCAGAATATTGTACGAAATGGAAATATAAAAATTGGAGATTTATCCTTCGAAGAGGTGGAAAAATTCAAATATCTTGGAGCAACAGTAACAAATATAAATGACACTCGGGAGGAAATCAAACGCAGAATAAATATGGGAAATGCGTGTTATTATTCGGTTGAGAAGCTCTTATCATCCAGTCTGCTGTCCAAAAATCTGAAAGTTAGAATTTATAAAACAGTTATATTACCGGTTGTTCTGTATGGTTGTGAAACTTGGACTCTCACTCTGAGAGAGGAACATAGGTTCAGGGTGTTTGAGAATAAGGTGCTTAGGAAAATATTTGGGGCTAAGCGGGATGAAGTTACAGGGGAATGGAGAAAGTTACACAACACAGAACTGCACGCATTGTATTCTTCACCTGACATAATTAGGAACATTAAATCCAGACGTTTGAGATGGGCAGGGCATGTAGCACGTATGGGCGAATCCAGAAATGCATATAGAGTGTTAGTTGGGAGACCGGAGGGAAAAAGACCTTTAGGGAGGCCGAGACGTAGATGGGAGGATAATATTAAAATGGATTTGAGGGAGGTGGGATATGATGATAGAGACTGGATTAATCTTGCACAGGATAGGGACCGCTGGCGGGCTTATGTGAGGGCGGCAATGAACCTTCGGGTTCCTTAAAAGCCATTTGTAAGTAAGTAAGTAAGTAAGGTATTGGTCATAGCAAGATAATATTTGGCTAGATGAGCCCGAGAATTTGCCATAGATTACCTGACATATGCCTTACGGTTGAGGAAAACCTCAGAAAAAACCCAACCAGGTAATCACCCCAAGCGGGAATCGAACCCGCGCCCGAGCGCAACTTCGGATCGATAGGCGTTATGATGTTCCTTGTTAATTTGAACATAAGGTTTCAGTAAGGATGTCACTGCCTTCTAAAATACATTCGCCGTACTAGTCAGGAACAATCACGATTCATGTACGACAAGATTATTTCGACAATATTACAGTATTGTAGTGTGAATACAATATAATAAGTAAATCAAACTGAGGAACAGTTTTATTTCTAGTAAGAAAGATACAAATCAATTAACAACAAAACCGTTGCCAAGGAGAGCTAAATTTTCATGTTGATATAATTGAGGGGTTTGCCGGAAAAAGGGCGTATACGTCAATATGGTGAATTGAGATACAGGCAATCTAAGATTTTAAAACGCACCTGAATAAAATGTTATATAGATAGTGAACAAAATCATACATTAAATTAAAAATCTTAGCGAGTATAAATGTTTTGTAGCATTTAGGCAATTTATATTATTAAATTTCCTTATATCTGTACCATATAAAACTTCGGTCTATACGCCCTTTATCCATATAATGATTTGCTTAGGGGATTTAATGTAGATTTCAGATTTAAATTTCACACGGAATTGAAACAAAGATACATTTTATGACATTTATTATCTACTTCTAATGTAATTTACATTATTTCAGAGTAGACATTAAGTACGCAAAGCAAAATTCCTGAATATAACAGAAAAAGAAAATCTCCATTTTGTGTGAACATAAATAAATAAAATTTATTCTTTGTATAATCCTGATAATAAGCCCAAAAATCTGAATATTGTAACAAATCTCTTTATAGAACATAAAATATTTCCGTCTGAATCTATGAGTTTCATAAGTTTGTCTACTCTTGAAGCAAGGACAATAATGAACATAAAAAGTACTCAAACGAAACAACTGGACTGACTAAATTGCTCTATATATATATATATATATATATATATATATATATATATATATATATGCTTAGTCTCTACCAAGAGAAAACACACACAGTAGTATGCGGTAACGCAGTACTTGTAGACTGACGCACGCACGCACGCACGCACGCAGCCCTGTCCTGCCGGTATGTACAGTACAATCAAAACAAAATTTCGCTACTATAATTAGCGAATTATTCACTACATTTTAAACCGTTTTCCCGAAGAAGGGCGTATAGGTCTATCCGCCTTTCTTCCGGCAAAGCCCTCAATTATGACCGTGATATATAATTTCACGAATGAAACGAAGTAACAGAACCAATAAAACCCCTCAAATAAGAGAAGGGTTTTTCTCGGCGCTCTGCTTTCCTCCCTCTCGTCATTCTATCAACACTATCCATAATTCACTTTTCATTATCTTGTTCGTCTCAAAAATAGGACATCCCCTGTGTCTATGTGGCGCCAAATAGACCAACCGCTCACGGATTGTTCGAAGACTGTTAGATGGCATTGGTAGTGGGTTGTACACGGCTCATAGATTTGAAATAAAAATTTAAACAGAAATCCCCGTATTTGATTATACGAAGATGCCTTAACATTTTCTACGCATTTATGCAAGAATCTGGACGTGAAGATCCCTGCACGACCTTTCGCAATGGAGTGGTGTGGCGTCATTTTCTGTACATGACGTAGGACCGGCATTATAGCCGTGCAATCGTAAACATCACATTTCAGTTTGGTATGCAAAAGGATAAAAAGTGATTCACTTTGCACGTTGATACAGTATAGCAAATGTTTATCTCCTGGATTCCCTCATCACACCGTTGGAAATGGAAAAGGAAGAGACATTCCTTCCACTCGTCTAAATTAAACTTCCATCCGAAAGATGATTCACAATCACTCAATCAATACGTTTCGGAAATCCAAAGCAGAGCCAGAAAATGCAGTTAAAACAGATATTATTATTATTATTGTAGCTTTTAATCTCACTGGTCTTCAGATCAGTTCTATGGGATTAGTTTCAATAAAACATCTATTAAACTATTACACTCAAAATCACAAGAAATGCATTAATGTATTTAAGGGAAAATCATGTTCATAATCAATGCCAGTGACATCTCTCTGTCCATAATCTCAGAAGACAGTTGCAACGCGATTGCAAGCCATTATTCAAGTGTTGCAATATGGCTTCCTCAGAGGGCACGACGACAAACGAACAGCAGAGGTTTAATTAGTAAACAATGTGAAATATTTGGGGCACGCGCCCAGCATTCCAAGGACAGATTTTAATAATGTAAATGCCATGCGACGGAACGGACTGGCATTCTCGGCGCTATTAATTATGCATGGCAAAGTTTATGACTTCAATTCAGTCCGCGATGCGATTGTGTTACACAGAGCTGCTCCATTTGAATACAGTACCAGTGAGTCATGTAAATTTTTCTTTTCAACTTCAAATGAATTTCCTTAAATATTTAAGACATTTCTTTCTAAGTAAATTTTATATCTTTTACATAGAAAATATACAGATAAGCAATAACGGAGAGAAAAAGACAAATCTTTGAAAAAAGAAGACACAGACATACAAAAAAAGACAGCAAAGACAAGAAAGAAACAGGAGCAGGAAGAAGGAGCGAGAAAAGTCTGAAATACAAAGATAGAAAAGAGATAAATATGAGAGACATACTGTACATAGAAAAAATAAATTAGTGTGAGAGATAAAGACAGAAGACAGAAAAAGAAATGTGTTAGAAATAAAGAGAGACAAAGACAGAAAAAATAAATAAATGTGAGAGATAAAGATAAAAATAGAAAAAGAAATGTGTTAGAAATAAAGAGAGACAAAGACAGAAAAAATAAATAAATGTGAGAGATAAAGACAGGAAACAGAAAAAGAAATGTGTTACAAATAAAGGGAGACAAAGACAGAAAAAATAAATAAATGTGAGAGATAAAGACAGGAAACAGAAAAAGAAATGTGTTACAAATAAAGGGAGACAAAGACAGAAAAAATAAATAAATGTGAGAGGTAAAGACAGGAAACAGAAAAAGAAATGTGTTACAAATAAAGGGAGACGACAGAAAAAATAAATAAATGTGAGAGATAAAGACAGGAAACAGAAAAAGAAATGTGTTAGAAATAAAGAGAGACAAAGACAGAAAAAATAAATAAATGTGAGAGATAAAGCCAGAAAACAGAAAAAGAAATGTGTTAGAAATAATGGGAGACAAAGACAGAAAAAATAAATAAATGTGAGAGATAAAGCCAGGAAACAGAAAAAGAAATGTGTTAGAAATAAAGGGAGACAAAGACAGAAAAAATAAATATATTTGAGAGACAAAGACAGGAAACAGAAAAAGAAATGTGTTAGAAATAAAGAGAGACAAAGACAGAAAAAATAAATATATGTGAGAGACAAAGACAGGAAACAAAAAAGGAAATGTGTTAGAAATAAAGGGAGACAAAGACAGAGAAAATAAATATATGTGAGAGACAAAGACAGGAAACAGAAAAGGAAATGTATTAGAAATAAAGGGAGACAAAGACAGAAAACGTGTGAGAGATAATCCAGAATAAAAGAAACGTGTATTAGAGACAAAGACATAAAAAAGAAATATGTGTGAAAGATAAAGACAAAAAATAAGTGTGAGTGACAAAGACAAAAAAAGAAATATGCGAGAGACAAAGACAGAAGGAAAATAAGTATAAGCTACAGAGACAAAAAATAAATAAGTGTGAGCAACAAAAAAAAAAAAATAAGTGAGACAGATCAAGACAGAGGACAGAAAAAGAATTGTGTGAAAGATAAAGAGAGACAAAGATAAAAAATAAAAAAGTGTGAGAGACAAAGAGAGAAAAAAGAAATATGTGAGAGACAAAGACAGATAAAATAAATAATCGTGAGAAACTAAGAAGATAAAAGAAATAAATGTGAGGGACAGACAGAAAAAAGAGAAGCGTGAGAGACAAAGACAAAAGAGGCAGTTAGGAAAACGTCAGAAACAGAAAGAAAAGAGAAACACATACAAGGAGAGAAACAGATGAAAGTGAAAGAGTGAATAAACAAAACCTTTGCACGTGAGGGCTTCATATCTAACCAGTTACAGAATCAGGAAAAATAAAGAATCTTACAATTTTATTTTTCAGATAAATCAGTTCAAGATTATAAATTTATTTTAAAGTTTTCAATCATATGATTTATCATTTTTTGCAAATGGTGTTAATTTGTCCTTCAAACACTTTTGATTAAACCAAATGCTTGCATTCGTGTAATTTGATTTGCAAAAAATGATAAATCATACTATGATTGAAAACTTTAAAATAAATTTATAAAATAAAGAATGGTTAGAAAATATAAATTCATTTAAAAATAAATAAATAAATAAATAAATAAAATTAACAATACTAAACTGAAGAAAATGTAAAGGAAAGAAAGAAGTGAATAAATTAAAAAGACGAATATAAGAAGACGAAAAAGAAAGAATTGTGAAGGATTTTAATAGTAATATAGGCCTACTGTGTGCACACACACAAATGAGCAGTTCAGAGCAGAAGTGGTGTAAATCAAGAATGGGTAATGAGGGTTAAAGTAAACAATCTGTAAAATACAGCGCAGAGTAGCAATTAATATTCAATTTATTTAAAGTATTAGTAGTCAGTGGATAGCAAGAAGGCCATATTAATTGCTACTTTGGACTGTATTTTACAGAATTTTTACTTTTAAACCTCATTACCAAATTTTGACTTACACCACTTTTGCTCTGACAGGCTCAAATAATGAAATGTTAGAACAATATAAAAGGGAGATAAAAAACAAAAATAACTAGGCCTAAATAGAAGAGATATACATAAGAAGATGAAGCATAGAATTATACATACTAGTTAATGAAATTGTTTCACACCCGAAAATATTTCCATTAGGACTGTAAGTATAACAGCATCGAAAAATAGTGGTATACTTTTTAAAACTAAAATAATTACATTTTGCACAGGTAAAACATGTTATTTTAGATACGAGCTACATTTAAAAAAGATTATATTTCACAATCGTCAATGAAGCTATTAAACCAAAATGACAAGTACTTGCTAAGTTATGAGGGCATGATTGATCCATCCGAGGCTAAAGACGCAAGGCTTTACGAGATATTAGAAGGGGACAGATAATGGCACATCGATGTTTTTTACTGTTTTGTTGCATAACTCAGTGAACCTTTACAACTCGAAGAACGAATTTGTCAGAGCGTTAAAGATGGGCCATTGTCCACATAGAGAATTTGTAAGCATCTCAAATTGCTCGTAAAATGCTCGCACAATCGCGATAAGAAAAAAGATCTTCCTTATTACTAAGATATCGTTTGACTGGGCTATGAATGCTTACAAATAGAAACCGAACACGCATCATTGACAACTGCCGTCGCCATAGGAATAATCTGGCAGCTTGCTACATAATTCTCCACGCCCAGAGCGCTATCAAGGCTGACGGACAGGAACAAATTTAAACCGCAAGACGCTGCCAACTCGATCAGTAACCCAAATTCGACATTCTTACTAATTAGAACTTGACGGCACCGGCCGGCGCGGTGCGGCGTCTCAGTCAACGGCTTGTTTCGTGGTGTCTGGGAACCACTTAAATTTGGACAGTTTGCTGAAAGCGGTCATTTTCGCCTGTTTCTCTGCACAAACCTTCTCACTAAAGAGCCTAGGTGTTAACGACCGGCAACTCTTGTATCATAATATTTACGGAGGAAATGAATCTTTAGCAAAAATCGTTGATGTTATTTTCAAGTGATACCAACACGGGAAAGACGCACTTTACTCATTTTGGTCACACTGTTTCGCACGAAAGATAATGCTGTACTAGTAAAATGAACTGCTATAACAAAGCCAAATTATGCAACGTTTATAGGTTGCAGGGTTACTGGAAGCGAAATCTGAAGTCTGCAGCCCTTTTAGTTAATAAGTGGCCATGAAAATCGATTTGGGATGGTGGCACTGTGAAATCCTCCATTCCAGTGTTGCTATGGCTCAAAGGAAGCTTCTGCTACTCTACTGCTTGTAAAGAAAAAATTCGTTTACCGCTGATGCTACTAACTGTACAACGAAGGATCACTAATTACAGCTGTACTATACAATTTGACAGAGTTATGCAACAACAGATCAGTTAGAAAAATAACTTTTTAGAGACACTGAAGTATTATTGGAAATTAATTACAAATTTATAGTATTAATATTGTTCAAATTCAACGGACTCTGAGCATGGAGTTCAATACCAAGCAGGGTATTATTTACTATTGCAATAAATATGATGTAAATTTTCTAATAAATTATGTATCGGTCTGTTGTCGCAGAAGAGAAAATTGAGAAAAAGCAAGCGAGCAAAAATTAAAATTCAATGTTGAGAGTGGAAAATGAGAAACCAAGTATTGTTTTAGACAGTTTCAACGAGTTGCCTGGAGATGATACCAAAACCTCATGTTTACCAAATTGCTAGTTGGTCTGCTGTTGCATAACTCCGTCCAACTCTGAGTGATGGACCATAATATTGTCATTTTCGGTAATTCCGTTCACAAAAGTCACTATTTTCACCCCTAACTTTCTTCAAACAATAGTGTCGTGTATAGGTCTACCAATCACAAGTAATGCGTATCTTCCTTCTACTAGCCGTCAGGTAGTAGCGGTACCTCAGAGCGTAGACGGAAGATTGGTAATGGCGACATCCCGAGTTGGAGACGAAGAGTTTCCTAGGATTAACGTAATCCTAAACAGTTCTGAAAATATAACAAAATAATAATAAGACTGCATTTTTATGCGAAAACTGCATTTTTCTACATCAATCCTACTTTAATAAATAATTATTTCGAACGAACTATATGTATAGAAGTCAGATAGAGCAACAGAACAAAACTTCGAAGCCAGTCTTTTTTAAATGATTAGTCGTCACTTGTAAAAACAAATTGGTACGATATGGTCTATATCCATAATATAACATAGCTTTACAACTTGTCCTTGGACGTCTGAACCCACAGTAGAGCGTACTGTTAGTTGTTTGACAAGTAATATATATATAATCAAAAACAACAATAACAATTATTATTATTATTATTATTATTATTATTATTATTATTATTATTATTATTATTATTACAAAGAAACAAACACCATCTCTTCACATCCGAATATCAAGTAAATACAATATACGAATAGTTGGTTTGTGACAATCTGTGCAACATTTTAAATGCACACATCTACATAAATACTGGGTGTTCAGTTCAAAATGTGTCATGGCTCGCTGTATGTCGTCATGTGGCTAGCCGATGAGCCTAGAGAATTCAATCTTCCTACACTTCCGCAAAGGCGTATTACCTAAATGCGAGAGAAGTTGCCTAGCAAGTACGGCGTTCATTCTGAAGATTACTTACCGATACGTACGGTAACGCCAGTAGTGGCAAGAATGTCAACTGTTTGGAAACACGTACTGAAGTGAGTTTTTTTTCTTACTGTCGGGATATGGGGGAGAGGGTTAAGACGATTACTTACGTATTTGTTGACATTAACTTCGATGGTCAACATGGACACGGAGCATTTGATTTGTGTTGTGGAATGTTGCCGTACGCAACCGATGATAACAAATACCCTGCGTACGACTTGCCGGCGCAAAACACAGTTCGAAAGAGGTTATGGTAGCACACAGACCGTACAGACCGCCATCTGTTGCTACGACGTTCAAGTTATACCGTACACGTTCTCAAGTTCAGATTGAAGAACGCCTTAAATAATAGGCAACTTCTCTAACATATAAGCTGAAACTCGCTTCAAATCGGTGACCCAACAACAGTGACGTCATGACACACTTTGAAATGAACACCCAGTAGTCGGCTGTATCACTTTAAATGTAATCTTCCGTGAGCATAAAAATATTAATAATGAATATAATACACAAAGAGTTACATAATGCGGATTTGTGTTAAATTAATTGAACACATGAAACTCAACAGCCAAGTTATAAGTTGAATAAGATATGATTTTCGGATTACAAAATAGCATTTTTATGCATTGCAGGAAACTAAATTTCATTTTATTTTGAGGGACAGTACACAACTTCAATTATAAGCCTATATTCCATTTAAATTACTGTACCAAACGCTCACATAAATTTAATAATATTATTATCTATGATTCACACACAATTTTATTAACAATCTCCAACATCCAAACAGCGATGCCATATAATTAATTTGGAGGACTGTTTACAGAGGAGTTTAGCTTAGAGGCCATGGTTGCTATGGATGCAGTGCAGATGTTTCCTTATCAATATGTGACGAATGAATGCACACACACATTTCATCGAAAAGGAGCGAGATGAGGAATTGTCTGTCCTGTTTGGCCCATGCTGAGGGGCTGTGTTGAGTATTTTCGGACGCGACTGACTGTCCTAGCAAACGATCAACGCACCGAATCCTCTATCGCGGTTTAATCTACTTGGCAGTGTTTTAAAAACAGATCAGTGGCGACTGCTATGTCCACAAGCATCCCGGAAGACAGACACACATACGGTCAGGATATCCTGCAGACTGCGGCCGCTGATTACTAAACAGAGCAATAACGTCTTGTTCCTCAAGATGTGAATTTCCTAACAGCCATTCCTGAGTAACAGACATATGCCATTTTCACTGCCATTAAGCTAGTGAATCATTTAGAGTACCAGTATTTTATTTAACGACTCCTTTAACTGCATAGCTACCTTCTGCTCATTTTAATACTTCCCATCTCGAATAACATTGTAGGGAACACGATTTTGAGGAAAAACACGTCGATTTAGTTTTTGAGGGGGAAAGCACTGCTGACTGAATTTTCTGTTCCACCCCTTCACCCCCACTCACCCCCAGTTTTGAATTTCAAATTGAACCTCCTATTTTCAGACACATCATTTTAAAGGGAATGATAAATCCTATCCACCTACAAAATAATAATAATAATAATAATAATAATAATAGACTAATAATAATAATATATTTTTAAATGTCCACACCTGTGGAGTAACGGTCAGCGCGTCTGGCCGCGAAACCAGGTGGCTCGGGTTCGATTCCCGGTCGGGGCAAGTTACCTGGTTGAGGTTTTTTCCGGGGTTTTCCCTCAACCCATTGTGAGCAAATGCTGGGTACCTTTCGGTGTTGGACCCCGGACTCATTTCACCGGCATTATCACCATCTCATTCAGACGCTAAATAACCTAGATGTTGATAAAGCGTCGTAAAATAACCTACGAAAATAAAAAAAATATATATTTTTAAATTCGGTCTATTGGTTTCTGAGGTAGAGCCAGGAACACAAGCACCTTTCATGTACTATGCAACTGGATTAACATTTCTAATAAACGACCTAGCCTTCGTTTAACACACTGTGAAAAACTCTTCATCCCAGGAAAGGTCCTGAGATCCACTCTGTGCCCATAAGAAGCGAGTCAACGATGAGGTTCTTGCAAACGATTCGCGCAACTGTCCGAAGCAAAATCTCTGATCTGTTTGACAGTCCAATTCTTTCTTATTTTTAACATATAAACTTTCTACAACTTAAGGGCAACTACAATTTTCTCCATAATTTGCACTTTGCAGAAATGTCAAAGAAAAACAAACATTAGGTCTACATAATAAATATGCTGCTTAACGCGAGTCGAATCCTGCGTGAACTATATCGGTGGTTGCGAGGAGGGAATCACACCTCATTGAGAAAGAAAACAGCGAGCGCGCAGTCCGAGGTGAATGGGACGGACCTGGTGCATGCAGAGCTCGAACTAAGAACGTGTACAGCGTCTCGTGTTCTTACAAAAAATGCGTCCAGCTACCTTCACAGCGTGGCTCGAGTTCTATGTCACTACGTTGCTGTTTGGTTCACCTCGCACTTATTCCACACAGCTCGATTGTGTAAAACCTAGGAATTTGTAGGGACTGCCACCTGGAATGGCATTAACAAGTGAATCACACTTCCAAAAATTGTTTTCGATCCTCATTAAAGAAATTGAAGTAGGCCTCTTTCTTTCTGATAAACTAAAATTAATCCTTGCAATTCCAAGTCACACAGAGATTGTGTGCACTCGATGTGGGTCTCTGGCGTTTCGTCAGCCCACGCGAGTTGTGTGGATATAAAGGGGAAAAGTTGAGACGGTGTCGGGTGGAGTTCCCGGGTAGCTCAGTTGGTAAGAGCGCTGGTACGTTCAACCAGAGGTCCCGGGATCGATACCCAGCCCCGGAACAATTTTTCCCTTGAAATTATTTAAAATTAATCCTTGTACACTCATGATGCTACACTTCCACTATTGCAATGGTACATTAAATACACATTATGTCTTCTAATTGAAAGTACAATTTTATTATGGAATTGGCATCCTTTAAAAGTAAAAGTATTTGAATGATGAGGATCTGGAATAGTTGTTTCGTAGTTTCTTTATAGTGCGATTATGATGTTTCTCGTTAATTTGTACACAGGGTTTCAGTGAGGATGAGCTGTCACTGACTTCTAATATTTCCTGTACTAACCAGGAACAATTGCGAATCAAGTGTGACAATATGCAGACAATTTCGAATCAGGTGCGACAAGATTATTTCGACAATATTACAGTGATAGATGAAACTGAATGAATTCTTATACATAATTTGTCACTGACTGCATGAGCGATATAGTCAACTTAACGACAGTGAATATGTGTCGTCGCGCACTCACTAGCCAATGAAAGAAGCATTAAATTCGTCGAAGGGAAATCAACAATGGCCATTTCTCATCTATAGTCTATTTGCGTACAAGTCAGCCTATGATACGAAGTTCTGCAGTACTTGCATCGACAATACTGGAAGTATGACAGGAATCAGCAAACTTCACTTCTCGCCTCGAAACAGATTCTGGGCGGTACCGGAAAAAGTTGTCACGTGTGGCAGGCAGATCGCTCATATTTTGCATGCGCACTTGATTTGCATTCAAAGCACCGTCTAGTATAAATATAAATGTCCTTTCTTCAGTCACGTACGTGGTACACTTAGAGCTAGAAAGACATCAGCCAGGCATTAGTCATAAACCACGCCTTCCTGACACTGCATGCTAAGCAAATTCGACTTGCTTTGTGTTATGTGCAATGCCCCCAGCCTCTGGTCAGAGCAGAAGTGACGAGGAGATCAGCCCAGCTGACTTCTGAACTTGTGAATCTTATTTCTAAGATATGGTGGACAGGAAGTCTATATGTGGATTCGTGAACTAGTTTTTGTATTATGTTGAACCGTCATTATTACAGAACAAATTTTCTTGAGTTTGTTGAACATTTAGTAAACGGTTCTTTTAAGACCTTCAGAGTTAAAAAGAGCACTAACAGGCGATGACATGATTGCAATAGAAATAAAAAAATGTTATTTACAAAATATCGCCTACTTTAAAATATTGACAGTAATGGGAATGATATTAAAATAATTTTAGGCCCGGTTGCAGAAACGCAAAACAAATCAGTCTCTGATCGCCATCAGTCGATGTCTGATTTATTTGATTGTTCATTGCGTTGCACAAACGTGAATCTCGAATCAAATTGTTTCAATTTACTAATTGCTGATTTGAGAAAGAAATGCATTTGACAACAGCGCTATTTAGCAACCACAGCCAATTTGATGCTCTTTAAAAGTCGCGAAACGAATGCATCAAGCGGGCGGTGACTAGGAAAACAAGTGAATGCTTTGCTGTTTTGTTGCTTTTTGTAGAAAGGAAACAGGCGGATTCTATTTGTATACAGACTACAATATAGTGAAAAAAATGAAGGAAACAAAAAACGTGAGTGGGCTTCTGTTGTGGGATTTGCTAGGGGAGTCGATAAAAAATTGGAACATGCATAGCCTCCATAGCCCAAAAGAATTCCATTTCCCATCTCTCTGTTTACAAATTGAGCTCGTAACCTACTCATTAAAAATATTGTGTTGTCATGTGTAGAACCCTGCCAACGGGCTACAACATTCCAGAATTTCAATATGGTTCAGACTACAAATTGCCTGTACATTCACAGAAAAGAAACCTTTCCTATACCGATAGGGTTCGGCATGATTTTAACCCGGTGATCGGATGGGGATGTGAGCAGTATATACAACCAATTACTCTTGGAAATCCTGACATGGCTGAAAATTCTCTCTGGATTTCAAGTCGTTCCCTGTCTGAGGTTGGGAGCTTTGTGAGATCCTGCGATAACAAAGCAATTTCATACGTAACATTCCTAACTACTCGGCAAATAGTTGATTTGTGGACCCCAACAAGATCACGTAAGACTGCCTGAAAAATTCCAACAGCATAAAATGTCAGCGTTATTAGAACTTGGTTCATAGGAGAAAGTGGAAGGTTTCGATTTGTCTGTCTGCATATATATATATATATATATATATATATATATATATATATATATATTTTTTTTTTTCAATTTTTGAAAGTAACAAAACACATGAATCCTTACTTAACCTAAATCTTTGCTCAAATTCTTTGTCATTATACATAAAAACAAATCACGTCTATCACGGAAGTACCTTCTACTTAATCATATTTTTTCATTCTAAAATTTGTCATCAGAAAACTATTGTTACGCTGTAACTATTTACTATATAAATTACAGTAACTGCACTATAAAGAGAACAACATATACTTGATCAATGATCACTGACTTAACCAGCAAAAATCTGTTGATCAAATCTGATGGAAGACTGATCTCCGATCAAATACTGATTGTTCTTTCTGCAACAGAAATATAACTGATGGCCAATCAAACCCTCCTTGATTGCCAATCATATTTTGATCGGTGTTTCTGCAACCGGGCCTTAGCCTTTGCTGTTGAATTTATTAATTTTATATTATTAATTGTTGTAAGCGTGTTAATTTGTACTGGAAGATTTAACTTCTCTCGTCGCAGTTTTAAAATACACGTTTCCATGAGAACTATGAAAACCGAAACATTTTATAACACCTGATCTGCAGCCTCTTTACGAAACATGAGTCGTCTGAAGTAACATGCATTGCATGTTGACCCACACGACTGTAGCAGTGGTTGGTCAGCATCATGTGTGTGATGTGCTTGGTTGCTAAATGCTGAGCTGTGGGTCGTCTCGCCAGAACTTACTGTAGGAACTAATTGGCACCGGTACAAGTGAGAGTACGGCCATTTTACTACTTTTCGGCGCGCACTACTTATTCTCTTTGCCTTGTTATTCTGTTTTAATCACCGTTAACATAGGACATCCACGAAACTTCTGCACCATGAGTCCAACAAAGACTCCGATACATCCGCCAGCACCAGGGCAAGAAACTGAGGAATAGTAACATTACAGAAATTTACACAACATGACATAATCACAAATTTATACAGTACAATGGGATTATATTTTTAATCCTTCATTTCATCTCTTCCTCACCCCATTTCTTTTCCCTACTCATCGTTTTCTTCTTTTTAAACCCCGCGTTTGATCCTCTTGTCCTTCACAGACATCTTTCTTCTCTTTCGCATACTGTTCAGTTTTTTTTTTTTTCTGAATATTCGGTCTTCTTCACGATTTACAACAAACGCCTGCTTCGACTAAAAGCATTCCATTTCTACCTCTTTCAACATGGAACGTATTTCTGCACACCATTCAAGAAAAATTATAACAAAGATTACAGCATTGCCCCTTATGGGAGTTGCGTCGATGTCGGTCGCAGCGCATTCGTTGGTGGGGGGCGGGTTTCATTGTCATTTCAGACTATACAACATTGATCAGCCTTCTCTCCTGGAAAGAAGGTCATTTTTAGTAGGTTATTTTACGACGCTTTATCAACATCTTAGGTTATTTAGCGCCTGAATGAGATGAAGGTGATAATGACGGTGAAATGAGTCCGGGGTCCAGCACCGAAAGTTACCCAGCAATTGCTCATATTGGGTTGAGGGAAAACCCCGGAAAAAACCTCAACCAGGTAACTTGCCCCGACCGGGAATCGAACCCGGGCCACCTGGTTTCGCGGCCGGACGCGCTGACCGTGGAAGGAAGGTCATAAATACTCACCCCTGTATTATTTTATAAGTGTTTCCACTATAGGCGACACCCCTTCTTATAACACTCATGCAATGTACGCCGAAGAAAATCGCGAGTAAAATCATTGATAAGGATGTAATGGAGTAGTATGAGGGAAGGCCGCCATATTCTGTCATCAACTGTAGAGTGAGCGACCTATGCTTGTAATATCAGCGGATCCATCTTATTTATTTGTATATTTTAAGAGGTTATGTGCAATGCAGCATTTCCTGAAAGAAACCACCCAGCAATCCGGGAAGTCGTCTCTTAATATAGGTAATTGCAACAATAACGATGACGTATTAATTAATAAATTAATAATGTAATAATTAATAAGTTAATAGTCCATTTCAAATCTTCTTTATTGCAATGATTTATATGTTTATACAAGGGGGTCATGTTAAAAATAGTTGATGTAGATATGTGATTTCGGTATCAGATGGACTTGGAAAAGATTCAGATGAAACTTTTTGAAAGTGTAAGAGTTTAACGAAATATTAAACTTCATTTCAATTCAATAAAAATTATCATGAGCTTAATTTTAATTTAATTAAAAATTATTATTCTTAAGCAAATTAGTGCGATTAATGAATGAAGGAAATATGAAGAGTCCTCTGCAAGAATGATGGATGTCATTTGGAATAAATTTTGCAGGAGAAGCAATTGAAAGTTTGAAATGCTTAGCGCTCAAAGCTTAACTGTGATTTTCCAATCATTATTGGACAATGACTATCAGTGTTAATGCCATATAACTCTGTATGTACATTCTATATGTCTTAAGCTATGCATTGACAGTCTTGGTTCATTTTCGAAAAGAAAGTGACATCCATCATTCTTGCAGTAGACTCTTCATATAAAAATAGGAATAGTTATTTTAACATATTCTGGAATGAGAAAGCGATTATGGAGTAGTTAACGAGAAGGCTCCACGTTGTTAAATTTAAATGAGGGGAGTATTAAGACAGAAATGAAAAGAAATATCAAATTTTATTTCAAATTTCAAATATCATTACAATTCAACCATTATTCCTTCTCATACTCTTTAAACGTTTCCGAGATTGTGTCCAGTTACTTTTCATGTTGAGATTCTTTGAAATCCTCATTTCTTTGATATCGGCATATCTGGATACTGAAGCATTTCCAGACACTACTTTATCAAGAAGAAATATTTAATTACATGCCGTCTATCACATCTGAAAGTTAGGGATAGTTAATCCTTAAAAAAGCAAAGATGGCCACTTCCTTTTTGGGAATCAAGTTAAACAATTGCTCAGCAAATGAAAATTCAGTGACGTCGTCACTGTCCTCAAGGTTCAGCAAGTTGACCGCCCGACGGTCGCTGAGTAAATATAAACCAGAGGACTGGAATGGGGTCGTCGTGAGTTACAGTGCGCCCCCAGAATTGAGCACAAGGTTAGTATAGGCCGCTTTTAAGGGACACAAGGACTGAGTTTGGAAATTTTTACAATTTTAATCAGATTTCTTTCATTTTAACTGTTTGTTAGTTGCATTAAAAATAAGATGTGTGTGAATCTTCAGTTCAATCGGACTACTAGTTTCGAAGTTAATTTTATTTCAATTATGCATATTAGTTATGTAATCAAAATATTCCAGGCGCATTACATCTAAATATAGCAAGTTCTTAGTTATTTTTTTCATATGGACCCCAATTCAAGGGTAATATTTTAACGTTAAGAAATTCATGATATCTAGGATAGTCTCGGCGCAATAAATGTTTTAAAATCAAACATTTATTAATGTTTTTATTTTGATAATATTTTTTTAGTTCTTAATTTTCCAAATACTTAATACTTCTCAACGTTAGATTTTTTTATTTTAGTAGGTTATTTTACGACGCTTTATCAACATCTAAGGTTATTTAGCGTCTGAATGAGATGAAGGTGATAATGTCGGTGAAATGAGTCCGGGGTTCAACACCGAAAGTTACCCAGCATATGCTCATATTGGGTTGAGGGAAAACCCCGGAAAAAACCTCAACCAGGTAACTTGTCCCGACCGGGAATCGAACCCGAGCCACCTGGTTTCGCGGCTAGACGCGCTAACCGTTAATCCACAGGTGTGGACTCAACGTTAGATCTCAGCTAATATATGCATGGACACATACGAACATTTTCATTGAATTTTCTGAAAACTGCATGCGCATGGAGCATTTTAACTTCTAAAAATGTAGTTTCGAGAAAAGGCAAATTTGTGAAAAGAAATGCAATGTTGATGTATGGAGAAGGCCTATATAAATATCGCTCCTAAACCTCAAAAGACGTAGATGCAAAAATCCTCTTATTGTCAACTTCCTAAGAGCCCAAGAAACATTTCCGTGCAAAACAAGAAAGATTTCTTTTTTTAACTCAGTGTTAGTATCCCTTAACGCTCCTAAACTGATGGCGATACACGTGGAGGAACTTCGTTGACTTGTTATCTACGAGATGCGTTTGAAAAATTCGTGATCTGACAAATAGATGGCATTGACAACGTGTCAACAATGCCGCCATTGTTACCGGCCACTTTACATTAGTTCAAATTTGAAAAATCATAATGTTCTGTTGAATATATTTCGTGTAGTTCAATTCTGAAATTAGTGCGCCGAACAGATTGGAAACAATGGAAAATATCGAGCTTGGTGATGTTATTAAATATTTCTTTAAAAAAAGTGAATAAGTTCAACAGAAATTAAATCAGACATGGATGTTACACTGGGGGATCCGCTCCAGTGTTTTGTTTATGAAAACATGGGCGGCACTATTTAACATGGTCGAGAGAGCGTGGGAGACGATTCCCGCAGCGGACGACCAGTAACAGAAACAAGTGAAGAAACCTAGAAAAAATCGAATATATCGTGTAGAATGACCATCGAATGAAAGTGCGGGAAATTAGCGAGGTTATGCATAATTGTCAACTGAACGGGTGCGCCACATCTTAGTCAATGTCTTGAGCATGTGTAAGGTCTCCCGCAAGCTGGAATCCGTGTTTGTTAACACCGAAAAAAAAAAAAACACGTCCGATATCAAACTTCGAGGGATTGTCTAGCTCGATTCGAGAAAAATACTCCCGATATTTTTAGGCGGTTTGTGACTAGTGATGAAATCTGAATCCATTATTACATACCAGAGACAAAACAGCAGTCGAAACAATGGAACCACAGTGATTCTCCTTCCGCCTCCAAAGAAAGATAATCATGATTGACTATCTAACAAAGGGGACAACAATAACCGGAGAATATGATTCAAATCTCCTGCAGCAACTGAAATGGAAAATTCGCTTGTTTACTTATTATTATTATTATTATTATTATTATTATTATTATTATTATTGTTATTAAGAAGGAATATTCCTCTATAAAGGTACAATGATTCCCCTTCATCCCAAAAGATCTTCTGCTGCCAAAGGTCCTTGGCATATTCTCTCATTGGTCCTTTATCTCCATGGTACTTAACACCCCATCCATGCAACATTCTCGTGGTCTACCTTGATAAAAATTTATCAGAAAATACTGACAGCTCCAAAAAGGAACATTTCATATCCAACAATTAGAAGTAGACGAGGAAATTGAAAAACTTAGTGTTTTAAGGTTCTTCCTCTACATTTAAATTTGGGAAGACATCGCTGCTTGGATAAGGATTGCCTTATATGTGCCTGCACTTCGTACATTCAACACAGCCGGCCCTGAAGCATGGTCTGCGGATGTCGCAAACTATCAGAGGAAATGGAAGAAGCATTGATGACATCACCTCTTCACATTAAACGTTCGTTACGTCGTCTGTAATGCAATTTGAAGTCAGCCCTCTGCACGTTCATGGTAAATCATTTTGCTTCATCCATGGAATTATACCTCCTGGATTACAAACATCCTGACTGTATCCCTGCTCCCTAGCGTACTTCGTTGCAGTATGCGACGGCTGATTGATGCGTCCAACAATCGTAACAATAAAATAGTTTTCTTAGGAAGTATAAAAATTAATGTATTATAAAATTAAGGGCAGCATAAAACACTATGAGTGTCAAGCAACACAAAATACCCTTGTGTTTTGTATATGAAATTAATTTGTGGAGATAGCAAAAGATGATAATGATGATAGCCTAATGAATAATGATATTTATTATTAGTCTATTATTACTTACTTACTGGCTTTTAAGGAACCCGGAGGTTCATTGCCGCCCTCACATAAGCTCGACATTGGTCCCTATCCTTAGCAAGATTAGTCTTCTATTATTATTATTATTATTATTATTATTATTATTATTATTATTATTATTATTATTGTTGTTGTTGTTGTTGTTGTTGTTATTATTATTATTATTAATAGTGGTAATAGCAGTGGTAGTAGTAGTAGTAGTATTAAACGGGATATACTGTACGTAATTCGTGCAATAATAAGTACAGTACATCTTGTACAAGTACTGATATTAAATCATTCCGAAAGTATATTGCACTTGCAAATCTAGTCTTTCAGGTAAAGCTTCCTGTAAAGCAGATTTGAATAATTTTTCCCTTGAAATTATTCAAATCTGCTTTACAGGAAGCTTCACCTGAAAGACTAGATTTGCATAATATATACATCACTGTGTACGTTAACAGAAAACCACAATTCCAAGTCACACAGAGTTTGTGTGCACTCGATGTGGGTCTCTGGCGTTTCGTCAGCCCACGCGAGTTGTGTGGATATAAAGGGAAAAGTTGAGACGGTGTCGGATGGAGTTCCCGGGTAGCTCAGTTGGGAGAGCGTTGGTACGTTCAACCAGAGGTCTCGGGATCGATACCGGGCCCCGGAACAATTTTTCCCTTGAAATTATATATTGCACTTATGTATATGAGAATGATGAAAAGATTATGGTGATGACGATAATGATGATGGTGATGGTGAAGTTGATGATGTCTCAAGCCTGTGTCTTGCAAAAACTGAAAATTTCACATCAGGAAGAAATTTGTTAGCCTAACATACAATCTAATTCTGCAAGCACAACCACACTGTCACGCAGGGTGCGAACTGACAGGGGAGATGCCAGGAATCGTCCACATACAGAACTAGACCAAAGATGGAGATATTAAGTTACAGCACAGGGAGGACTATTAATCCTTCACATAGCGCACTAAATTAAAAAATACGAATAAAATCAGCAAGCGTATGCCAAGGTACAGTTATCATCGAAATAATCATTTCGAGAGCAGGGACGAGCAAACGAACCGACGTTAATGACACGACCAGGAGCTTGTAACTCGATATTCGTACTACTAGGCCTAAATAAAGGTTACAAAACCCAACTGTTAAACAGAAGAAAACTGTCAAAGAGGAAGAAGAGAAGAAGAAATATGAGTTCAGATACAGAAAGCAGAATATTTTAAATCGTTTGATATAAAAAAGATTGAACATGTTAGCCTACTTTACGTCTGTACTGACTGAAATTCAATCTAAAATCCGTGTTAAAATTATTCAACATTCATTACTGTTACGCAGCCTTTTGTTAACATCAATGCCCCTTGCACACCGGAAGATCGTATTTTGTTAATCTCAGACTTTTTGTTGGAGAATATAAAGGTCGAGGGCAGACTAACAATAATAGGCCGTTGTTGTGTTTGTTATCCATGAATCACTCGTCCGATGGAATGACGGTAAATATTTATAGAAAATGCTAATTCTGAAGCTGATGTATCTTCTAGGATGAAGTTCCTTTGTTTTAGTATATAAATAAGCCTTCACTCCGAGTTCGGACAATGGTATAATACTCGATCGAGTTTCTGTTCTTCTGACGTCACGTAAATTTGGAACAATTTGTGTTGCAGCGATAGAAATGTTACAAATACAGCAGCAGATTCCTGTGCTTCTAATAAAGGGACAAGGCCTTCGACTTCCAGACATGACTTCGTTTTCAAAGTTTATCAGAAAACATAACATTGTTTTAAAGTCCTTTCGCCTGATATCTCACTGAAATAGCCATCTGTAAAGGCCCCAACAAGTATTTTTTTATCAGATGACAAAGTTAACCCAACCTCCGTGATGTGTTTGTTACTAAAGATGACCAGTAAATTGGAATATGTAATGGTCCCAGAAACCAATTTTTTGCTTCCTTACCAGGTAACTTCCCTTACATTTATCTGTTGCGAAAAGAAAACCCAGCCTCCATAATATTTTTGTTAGTAAAGTTGACTAGTAAATATAGCTATATCTAATTTTAATTGCTCCAGAATTTACTTTTATGTTTCCTTATCCAACGATTTCCTTTTCCTTTATCAGAAAAAAACTTCCGTAACATGTTTTTTAACTAAGCAAACCAGCAAACTGGAATAGCCAGTTTTTTAGTCTGTTATTTAACGACGCTATATAAACTACTAAGTTACTTAGCATCAATGGAATTAGTGATAGTGAGAGAGTATTTGGCGAAATGGGTCCTAGAATGCGCTTTGTGATTACTCGATATTCGCCATACAGTCAAGGGCACCTCGAAAAAAACGCAAGCAGGTAATTATCCCAGGCGGGCAGTGAATCCACGCCCGAGCTCACTTTCGGGTCGGCAGGCAAATGCGCCTACAGACTGAGCTACACCAGTGGCAATAATCAGTTTAAACGTCTCCGGAAATTAGTTTTATGTTTCCTTACCTGATGACAGAAGTAACTGCAAGCGCTGTAACTTTTTATTTACTTATTTATTTTTTTATTTATTAATTATTTATTTACGTATAGATTTATTTATCCATCCATTAATCCAGCTATTTATTTATCTCTTTATTTTACTTATTTATCCATCTATTTGTCCATTTATTTATTTGTATCTTTATTTATTTATTCATCGACAAGTTTATTTACCTATTATTTATTTATTCATCTATTTAGGTACCTCTTTATTTGTTTATTTATTCATTTATCCATTTACTTATCAATATATTTATTTATTTATTTATTTAAATATTTAAATATTTATTTATTTACTTACTTGCTTGCTTACTTACTTACTTACTTACTTACTTACTTATTTATTTATTTATTTATTTATTTATTTATTTATTTATTTTTGTGAAAGTAATCAGTAAGTTTGAATGGACTACTGTAATAATTTTTATTCTTAACTGGTGGCAAATGTGTAGTCAAACCTATTAACGTTTTTCTTTTAGGGAATGGTGAGTAGCGTAGTTCATATCGCAAGGAATGATTAACATCCTACGCCAGACCATGCACTCGTGTGTTAAATAAAATAATGAAGGCAATTAAAAGTGCAATAAATTCTTTTCATAAGAAGACCGTTTCCCATGTTCAAGACTACGCAGGAAATATGTAGGCTTTGCTTTTTTTACTACTATACTGAATATTAAAACTATAATCTGCCAGTCTAATACATCCTATAAAATTCTATTTCACTTTTACGGATTGGTGCATAGCTGCATGTTTGCCTCAATGTCAATAAGCAGGACTATAGAAACGGTGCCAAATTCACTTGTTTGTATCTTAAAAATATTATTCAACCCCCATATTATGCAATGATTATGGGTGTTCGCGCAGAGCATGTCTAAATTTAAACAACTGGATAACAGCCAACTGAAAAAATACGTATCCATGGTTACAAATAGAGGCTATTGAAAGAGGCGTCAAGCGCTCGACTTTCATCTCAATAGGCATATCTCGGATCCAACAAGAACGTTTATGTAAAGTCGAAAAATTTCGGACAGCCGTTAACGAAAGTGTAAAACACCAAAGATCAGGCAATTAAAAGCACTCTTGATACACGAACACATTTTAAGTAAGTAGTGCATGCTTTTATTGAGGCATTTAAGAAATTATAAACACGCTTGTCAATGGATAAAAGAGTCGCGAGTTCAAATATGGCCGAGAAATTTAAGGGCTTCGTTTGGATCTACGAGTATAGTATGAACGTAAAACGTCTAATAATTTAAGAAAAAACACTGTATACACAGAGACACCATTTCTGTAGCCATGGAGACTCAATACTGTAATTTCCGTAACATCTTAAAATCGATTTTGAAGCAACACATTACTTTCTCTACACCTCTTAAAATGACAAAATAAAAATCGAATAGCGTTTCTTTCGAAACACAGACCAACAGAAGCATAATTACCAAGATTTAGGTTGTTCCTGTGTAAAACTAACTCGTGTTATATAAACACAGTAGCTGACTTCATTAGATAACAAATTTCGAAAGATACATAATCCATGCTTTACTTCCACAGAAATCTTATCTGTAATTGAATCGTTTACTGAATCTATGATCCTTTATATCTTAACATATTAGATAGTAGGCAACAAAATATAATATGTTTCCAAAGCTTACAATTATTACGTGGAAACTGAAGTTTGGCGCTCTTTTTCTACATACAAAGATAGAAAATACCTTAATATGCAGAATATTACAATTATTTATTATTCCCAGATGATTTCCATCGCAGAATGCTGTTTATATAAGCTGGTATTCACGGCGATACTGTCTCACGTAACCGACTCACGGCTGGATGGATCCCAACCCAAAACTTAAATAAAATGTCTCTCGTTTTGAGATACAATCCGACTCTGCAAATATCTCCTCACACACGACTGTTTACTAATTATTTGCACGTACATTTAACAATGCACGCACATTCCTTTAACAACGGAAGTCATTAAACTAAGTACACACCCGCGTAATAATATCCTGAGAAAGAAAATTACGTAGAAGGATATTACAATGTATCTTAGTTTGTGGAAGACTTCTTCCAATAAATGCAATAAGCAGAATTATCTGTGTTTCAGGGTCAGTTTCTGAAATACGGTGTCGTCGTTGGTGGTCCAGTGGTTAGCATGTTAGTCGTTGACTCCGAGGTTCGCAGGTTTAACCCCATCCGAGGGCAATTAATTTCAAAGAGCGCTCAAATCCTTAGTATGCCTTTCTCTACGATGGAAATAAAGCTACGGTTTCGTGATTTATGTTTAAGATAAGTGAAAGAACCCTAAAGCTCCAAACAATATTTGGCAGCCATTTCTAGCCCCGTTGAATTTAAACGAGAAATAATATCTAGTTGAAAGAGCTGTTAAATTAAATTCTACCACTGCGTCTCAAATGTAGTGTATTGGATCAATATTCATTCATTCATTCATTCACTCACTCATTTACTTATTTATTTATGTATTTATTTATTTATTTATTTATTTATTTAAATTGTAGGGCTAGGTATATAAATTGTTGTTCCAGTAAAAATACAATTTTCACAAATATGATATACTCGTAGGCCTACGAGGCGTTGAGAACTAAAGTGGATCAAGTCCATGAGACGTAGTTTTGAGATAATAGGACTTGAAGTTACACTAGTGGATTATCTAATTTCACTAGCAATAATTTTATTGCTCCATTCTCAAATTCTAGGTATATAAAATATAAACAATTGTGATGTTAATTGATGCAACGCTTTGGTGACTTGATCCACTATGGCTTAGAACTTCGTGAACAAATAAATAATCTGAGTCAAAAGTGACTGGTGTCACCTACCGGCAAATGCTTGGAATTAAGACTTGATCCATTACTACTCGGAAAAGATCCAACTTCAGATAATCAGAAAATGAATTAAATTCAATTTATGAAAATTTGTGACTTGATCCACTTTAGCTCTGAACGCTTCATACGATAATGATTATTCTGTACACCGTGCATTTGTTTCTTGAACGGTTCAACGTCTTCAAATGTAGAGTGTTAAGAAAACAGTAATGATTATAACACTCATCACAGTCCCGCATATATGTGACATACCGGTGCAAGTGCATTCCGCACGAGTCCAAGAGGGCAACATTGTTTAAAACATGACACGTACAGCAGGATATACGGCTCCAACATCACGTCGAGCAGCTGCAGATATGTTATCTGTCGATATCCGATTCAATAGTCAGACCTTGTACGTGTAACCCATTAAATCAGGTTTAGACATGAAAAGGATTATGTACTTACAGTGCTGTAAACTTTCCCAAGCAGAGACGTCATTGCAATTCCCCCCCCTCCCACCCCGGAGATTAAGATTAAAAAAACTAGAGAGACAAAATGAAAGAACTATACATCTAATATTACAATATTCCACTTTTATAAGCGTTTAAGATATAAAAGACGAGCTGGTTAATGACATTGTTCAATGAAAGCGACGCATTACCCTTTGATACATTAGAGGTTATCTACTACAAATGCAAGTACAATTTGTTTGTTAATTGAAATTAAAGTATCTTTATTAATACTTCTGATTGAGGTTCTGGCTGATACATTTATTATCAGGCAGTACATCTCACTTGACGATATGTATCAGAGGAAGAACATTCTTCAAATAGGCTAACATCTGAAGTCTGACTAATGTAATACGTTACTAGTCAGCGATATATGCAATGAAGGCGGAAAGGAACTGGCCACCTTAACCCATTATCTCCTGGCTTAGTTTCCTCATGAGTGATGCCTTATTGATGTCACTTATGAGGTTACAACCAGTCTTCGGACTGCTGGCTAAACATACATACTCTATCACTAAAATTGTGTGTGTTAATTTGTTTGCACTTACGTCATATTAACAGCAAATGTATGTAACTTACGTAGGCCCTATCGCAGAAGTAGGATAAAAAGTTCAAAATAGGCCTATGTGTGGAAAATTAAAATGTACTGTGAAGTGGGGTAAACTTGACCATAAAAAATAGAAAATTAAAAGGTACTGTGAAGTGGGGTAAACTTGACCATAAAAAATAAACCATGATGTCAGCTCTATTTGTGACTTAAAATAATAAAAAATACTAAATAATGGAGAAAAATAACGAGCTTTAAAAATATTTTCAATACATCTCATATCATGGTTCAAATCAGTTTTACATGGTCAAGTTTATCCCAGTTCACGGCATGGAAAATAGTTTATTTCAGAGGAAATAGGGCGGAAGTACGGTACGCGATATAGGGGAGAGTCGGGTAGTATCGGACATCGGGTAATATCGGACAGTGCGTTTCTTTCATCTACCACCATATGGTAGTACCTGAATGACATGGTTACGTTTCTCTATGCGACATCACAGAAACGTAACCATGTCAATCAGGTACTATCATCGTGTGGTAGATGAAAGAAACTCACTGTCCGATATTACCCGATGTCCAATACTACCCGACTCTCCCCTACCCTATATCAAAGGACATCAGCACAGTGCACCCTCGGGCTAGCGTCTCTTACCCGCGGATAAGAGAGGCACTGGGGTGCATCCGTGGCTGCTGGGGCGGTTATGCTTCCTCCCTCTCCCTTCTGCTCGGCGGTGCATATTGTGATACACTCCTTACCCGTTACCCATTTCAGCGAGTTCTGACGACCACTGCCCTATAAGGTCTTCCCTAAAAAAAATCTTGCCCTTCCTTCAAGCAAATCTGAAATGATGCCTCTGTGGTAAGCCTTTGCTCTACTTTCCAAGTGTTGGGACGCATGCAAGACATGATAGGCCTAATGTTGCCAGTGGCGCACTGTCATCGAGAGATTATTATTATTATTATTATTATTATTATTATTATTATTATTATTATTATTATGTCTACTAGCTACAATAATTTACCAATTTGAGATTATGGAAAGCGTTTACAATACTTTTTCCTGGCATTTAACGTATTCCGCGTGGTTAACCACAACTACCGGACCGGTCTCTCTAGTCTTCCGACAGTTCGACCAGTTTGCGCACCACTGTAACAAGATGTATTAGAAATTCAAGTAATATAGGCCTTACTTAACATATTAGTGAGAAATCTGGCACCGTATTTCTGCAATAACTTGGATGAAATTTGGAGGATGGCTGTAACAAAATATTTTGAATGCGTCATCTAGACTGTCTATAAATCTCATGCGATAGCTTTCGGTTTAGACATTAAAAAAAAAAAAAAACAGAAAACAAGTAGACGTGAGACAAAGTCAGTGGCACAATTCTGCTCTCGAAAGGCGTCTGTATTGTTCTAGGCTGATTAGGAAATCTGGCTTTATCACTTGGATAGAAGCAAGGCAAGTGTGAATTCCAATTCTATTTAAAAGTCTCTGTCAACATTCTTGCGTGCCAACGTCACTTTAAGGAGTTCTTCGTTGTTATCGACTTCGTCGTAAGTACGGATAGGTATTGAAACTTCGCCAATTACCATTCGTTTTACAACAGCCTTTTCTGACAGGTAAGCGTAAAATATCGAACGTTATACCTACTTAACCCTTTGCAGCATAGTAAGCCAAAAAATGAAAACAAAAGGTATCTTTTTAATGTTTTTCATATCATGGATCATAAAAACGCTTCGAATAATTTCTTTCAAAATTTTAACTTTGCACACAGTTTAAAAAAAAATGATGGTCATTCTGGGTAACCGCTATGCCACAGTAGGGATTTTGATATTATATAATAGCATAATATGACATTTGCAATGTTTTACAAGAGTATAATTTATTAATGTTGTTTTATAGTTCAGTATTACGAAATTATTTTCTGTCACCTGCCTTTCTCCTTATAACTTAATGTGGAAATATTTCAATTTAACTATTTTCGTTTTCTGCAGATCTCTGGAAAAGAAACTAAGGAAAAGACTAGCGAAGTGCTTTGTATGGAGTGTGGTATTGTATGGGGCAGAAGCATGGATATTACGACGAGTGAAGAGAAGCGAATAGAAGCACTGGAAATGTGGATATGGAGAAGAATGGAACGTGTGAAGTGGACAGAGAGAGTAAGAAATGAAGCTGTGTTGGAAAGAGTGGATGAAGAAAGAATGATACTGAAACTGATCAAGAATAGGAAAAGGAATTGGTTGGGTCACTGGCTGAGAAGAAACTGCCTACTGAATGATGCACTGGAAGGAATGGTGAACGGGAGGAGAGTTCGGGGTAGAAGAAGGTATCAGATCATAGACGACATTAAGATGTATGGATCATATGAGGAAACGAAAAGAAAGGCAGAAAATAGGAAAGATTAGAGAAAGCTGGGTTTGCAGTGAAAGACCTGCCCTTGGGCAGAACACTAAATGAATGACAGAACTAATTTCGTTTTCATGAAACAAAATCAGTATCGGTATAACGAAAGAAAAATTTCGCTCCCTTACTAAAAAAGAAATCCACTTCTTTAACGAAAAATAATTTAAATATAAAGTACAATTCGTTAGCAAGTATGAATATATTTTATTATAATATTCCAATTTGCATAGCAGCCATGAGGTCACTAAATATCTAGTTAATGTAGGCTAATATGGCTAATATGTCTATTATGATACAGATGTCTCTGACTTTTGTGTTAGTTTTTCCTTGAATTCGTTCCCTTGTTCTCCTCATTTAGTTTCCATCTAATCGCGCAAAATAGCGCCTCCAATCGCAACTTACTTTTCATATGCCTTTCTTTTCAACTTTTTTTTTTCAAATGCAATGCAAGTTCAGTTTTTTATTTTATTTAAGAATATTTCCTGGACGTATATGCAAAATATGCTGATTTTACGGCGTAAAAAATAACTTATTTCGATGTAACGAAATTTCATTACACTCAAGTAATTTCAGAGGTCCGTAGGATTTCGTTGTACTACTCGTATTTTACTGTAGTCGAATAGTCGTAATGGGGGAAGAAATTTTCTCATGAAATTTCGGCCAGTGTATGGGACCGGTACCCACCCAGCATCATGATGCACTTTGGGAGCTACGATAGGTAGCGAAATTCGGTTACGCAAACCAGCTAAAACGGCTGGAGGGCTCATCGTGCTAACCACACGATACCTCCATTCTGGTTGGATGATCGTTCACCTCTGCTTCGGCATGTGGCCGTGAGGCCAGCAGCCGGCTGGTCGGTCTTGGCCTTTCGTGTTCTGTAGCGCCACGGATTATTTATTATTTTTAATACCGTAATAATCCCAATATTACTGGTATAATTCGATGCAACTGTGACTACCGCCGCGATTTTCTTTTTGCATAAACATCAGGCGACTTGGCTCTTCATCAATCGGTCAAAGTCCGTCCGTAGCTTTTATCTTTGATAATGCGGAAAATGTACATAAATGTGTTGAGAATATCATGAGGATGTGTTTTTGTGTGACTGTATATTTCGTATTGTTCTAGTGTGTTTAGTTTCTGTTTTTTGGTTGAATGTGTAGAATTTCTATGTCTGTATTTATGTTGCTGTAGATGTGGTTAGCATTTGTGATGTCTTCTGCGTATGTGGAAGTGTTTTGTGATTTCGTTATGACTGTGATGTGCTATTTGTAACGTGTTTGAAATGATCTGCCTGTCTGTCCTATGTAGAAATTATTGCAGGTGTTGCATTTGAGTTTGTATACGCCTGTGTGATTGTATTTGTTTGTTTGTGTTGTTTGTGTGTTGAGAAACCAGAAACTAAACACACTAGAACAATACGAAATATACAGACACACAAAAACACACCCTCATGATATTCTCAACACACAACTTAATTTCAGAACACACACATTATTTCATTCTACATTACACTACGCAAACACACTCCCACAAGAAACAATCAGAAGGTGAGAAAACCAGGCACACCCAGTTCTGAAGATAACTTACAGCTGGTTGAAACTAGTCAACAACAAGGTACGGTACCTAATTTTAACACATGAAAGAAATACAGTATATATTCCGAAGTAAAATTATAAACTAAAATTGAAATTATGTAAAATATTGGAATATTAATATTGTTCTGATTTTGTTTTATTATTATTGCTGCAATTACTTTATTGAACTACTATTAATAACATTCATTATTATTGCCTTCCAATAGAGCCTAACTTACGTACAATACGCGTTCATAAAGCTATGACAATATTTGCCGATGGGAAAAAGTATATTTTTCAAAACAAAATTGTTCTTGGTCTTTACAAGCATTCAAGTCACCAACCCAACCAATTTTACCAAATATACCAGGTATTACAAAGCCCCGATTCACTATTATAACAATAATACTGACCTGGATTTAAACGCCACAGCAACTCTAGTCGACATACATACATACATACATGCCAGGCAACACGTTTTTTACATGAGGCCTAAACATTCTAAACGACCAGAGTCTTGAGTTCTGAAGGTCCCTATTGATGTTTTGTCAATATCTGTGCATGGAAAATAACGCCATTTTAGACGAGGTCTACAATATTCTAACTGACCGGCTTTATAATATTTTCAGAGCACTTAAGCGTTATTAATATCCCGAGCAAGCCAAATATCTTTCGTCTTGCACGATTATCTTCCCCAACTATCCGACAAGCCTAACCGTAGCGCTGTCAGCGAATTACTTCTTACTCAAAGAAGTGAAGAGGTCAATTTAAGCAATATTCTGCAACTGTTTCCATAGACAAGTGTGCCGGTGAACAAGTTTTCTCCTATTAATTCGTACTGAGAGCTATACTATGAGAACATCCATGCATGCCAACCTCTCCACGGTGAGCTCGAAGTTGTTGCCGGCTCGCACGATGCTGTCCTGCGCGTCCTTGTGCCTCATGTTGTACAGATTCACATCGTTCACCTTGATGACCGCGTCTCCTGCCTGTAGGCCTGCCTTCTCCGCGGGGCTTCCGCCGTTAACCTGCACAGAAGAAAGAGCTACGACTCAAAAACACTGAAACTTATTATGACTGAATGAATGAATGAATGAATGAATGAATGAATGAATGAATGAATGAATGAATGAATGAATGAATGAATGAATGAATGAAATAGCCTATTAGTGTCCCTTAGAAGGGCTAAGGCCTCCTGCAAGAGGGAAAGCTCTGGCTCCGTTTTGCTCACGTGTCGAGCTAGTCCACGTGGGCGGAGTTGTGTACTACTCATCGACAATTTATTATGACTAAATATTAACACTTTGTCACTGAATTATAACTAGACATCGGATTTTTAGGCACTAAAAATTGCAGTTTTAGGCGCCTAAAATAAGCTCAAAATTTGTAAAATTAGGCTCTATTTTAATGAAAATAGGCATTTTAGGCACATCAAGGTATCATACTTATTTCTTTCACTGAAATTTTTAGTTATAAACTAAAATACGCACAAAAAAAGTATGTTTAAACATTAAAAAAGAATACTACATTATATTTATAAACAGCGCTGCACAAATTTAATATATTGAAACTAATGAAATAATAATTATTGATATCAAGATTACTCATTTTAAGTTATTGAAATTCAGTTCCATGCTCAGACTTTATTATAATTATCTGCACAGTACACCACCAGAATTTTTTCTAAATTCTCCACAGTTAACCTTTGCCTTTTGTCACTGAGAATCATTTTGAAAGCAGAAAAACTTCTTTCAACCGAAACTGATGTGAGAGGCGCAAATTTTAAATTAGGTACAATAGAAACATCAATACTTACTGGAACATTTACACTTTCCCTCGATATCACTCTTGATACTTCTTCCAACAATGAAAATCCTACATTCTTATTTAATACGTTGTCCCACTTATTTTTAACTTTTTTCCCAGTTTCGCCCAAAGCAGAATGTATGTTCACTTGAGCTTCCTTTACTATTGCTATTTGGCTACAAAGAGATTGTTTTTCACGTTCTAATTGTTCAATGCTTGCAGGTATGAAAGAAAAGTTTGATGTTATGTAGGCAATATCGTTTTTCACTCGTGAGTCATTCAGACAATCTTTCACTGCTTTCACACACGCTGCACTATCAGTTTCAGGTAATTTATCAATAACTGTGACCACTTCTTTAAAATACTTAGAATAATACACCACTGACTGAATCCAGGTTCCCCATCGTGTAACAACCGGCTGAGGTGGGAGTGGGATATCTGGAAAGTTCTCTCTGAATATTGAAATCCTGGATGGGGCTTTACAAAAACATTTTTTTGTGTTATAAATAAATGAATTGACAAGAGGAAATTCATTCCGGATTGTTTCAGAAACCCTGTGAAGGCCATGTGCTACACAGGTTACATGCGTGAGGTTAGGATAAAATGTTTTAAGAAGTGGAGCTGCAGCAACCATGTATGAGGCAGCATCAGTACAAAACAACAGAACTTTAGAATCGTCTATATTACTTGAGTATAAAGACTGTAGGCCTTTATTTACAAAATAAGGAATGGCTTGGCTATTCACTTTCTAAAGTTCCTTAACACATACGAGATGTGGAATCGAAGGTCCATCAGGACTAAGTTTTCCTACTACCATATTTGCTATATACCTATTCATAGGATCTGAGGTTTCATCCACAGAGACCCATATGTAAGAATCCTCCCGAATGGAAGCTAAAGTTTCATTGTATATTCTGTCTAAGTAATTTTTTCTTAGGGTCGACTCAGATGGGATATTTTGTTTGCAGTATTTTTGTAAAAACTGTCTTAAAACCGGATTTCAATTGCATTCCAGGGAATGTTAGCAGCAACAAACGCTCTGGTTAAATCAGCATAGAAATTGCTGCTGAGATTGGATGAAGTAGGCTGTGTTAGTAAAGTTTGTTGCAGTTGATTTTTCTGCTGAGCTTTAGCCTTATGAGCCGCTCCTTGCACATGCTGCTTTAGGTGGCACTTCTTTTCTTGCGAAATCTAAAAATAATCCTAATTGTTGTATTGCCGTATTTCTATCACAAAGTTAGTGGGTTCGAACAATCAAAATTTTAATGACCTGCAAATACTTTAACTATCGGAATTTAAAAGGTTAAAGTGTAGTGGTCTTAAAAAGAATTATACCTCAGGATAGCTCAGTCAATGTATAAATATTATAGGCCTACTCATTAAAATTAATAGAATTTATATATTTCAACTATTGTTACATACCTGTTTGCTACAAATCTTGCAGAATATTATTTTTCCATCATAAGTGAATTCTGAATATTCTGTTAGCCATTGCCGGATCAATGTAGATTTTGCACTTATATTTTTCGGCATTATCGCGTTAAACTTCACAGGAAAACGTCCTACCGCTCAAAACTTCTCAACACAAATAAGGTGAGGGAAAGAGCAACTGTTAACGAGCATTCAAATGAACCGTTGTTATTGAGATTCAATTGGACAAAAATACAAAGTTCCACTTATTGTTGCATTTCCTGGTAGTGCTAACACTAGGAGGGCCATTCTTTTAAATATTTTGTAACGGTTTACCCTACTAATTCGCAGTTTTACGACTTTTCATAAATATTTCAAAAACACTCTTTCTCCAAAAATTGTGATTTTATGACACTCTGAAGGGCAGTACAGCTAATCGGTTTCAGACCGAAAACAGTCATTTTTATAGTATAGTATATCTCTGAATCGGCAGCAGCACATGTTGTGATTGTTGCCTGCTTCTAAACTAAGGTTGGTTCTTTGTCGGCATTTATGCCTCCAAACATGTTAAATTCGGTGAAATCTATTGCGAGTGTCGTGAGATTCAAAACATTTTGTTTCCTTTATCAATGGTTTCATGGCCGGTGTGAAGCAAACTTTCCACTTTTTAAATGCCTTAAATTTCGCAGTGAATGCATGTATAAATTATAAAAAGTAAGAGTAAAATGCGAAACTTTACAGTGAGTTAGGCATTTTTAGGCGAATATTAGCAAATTAGGCTCTAATAACCGTTTTAGGGCATTTTAGGGCACTATAAAACTCTTTGAATACCTTTCAATTTCCATGAAACACAAATATTAATAATTATTTTTACTTTTCTCCTAAAGAAACAAAATAGGCATTTGCCCTAGAATCCGATGTCTGATTATAACTAAGATATTCAACACTTTTGTCATTTAGGATTGTACTCATTGCTGTTAGTCTGTTCTGCACGTTAGTTATCACCAGGGAAAGGATTTATATGTAAATACATATTTACTTATAAAGCTAATATAATTTATATTTTGCATTATCTTTATGTTTCACAATGTGTAGGGTTGAAAAATCCTACTTTTATTTTCCATATTTTTCCATATTTTAGAGTTTAGTACATATTTTCGTTAATTTCCATATATTTTCCATATTTCATATAAAACAGTCCATATTATATTAGGTTTAACAATAAAACAAAACAAAATTCCATTAACTTTTAAAAATACATTTCAACAATAGAGATTTAAACACATGTTCAGTAATCCCTTTAACATCAGAGTTATTTGAAAATTAGCAGTCCTATCAACAATGGGAAAGTAAGTTACAAAACTGTATTAATTTAATTTAAAATTTTTAACAGACTTCAGTTGTGCAGCTCAACAGTTAAATGCCAGTCAGAGTACACATAGGTTCAGTTTTGTAAATCATACTATAAAGACGGTAAATATGCCAAAAGTACGTCATTCAGTCAATTTAAAATCAAAACTAACAAGTTACATTTCAGAATTTAAAGAAGATGGTTTATCAACTGACAATAAAATATTATTTTGTAATTTGTGTCAGTGTGCAGTATCATCTACACAAAAGTTCCTGGTGCAACAACACATTACAACTAGTAAACATCAGGCCAACAAACAACTAAATTCCAAGCAGAGACAATTGTTTTTAACACAACCAACAACATCGAATGTAAGATCTGAGTTTAACATCGACCTGTGCCGTTCTCTCATCTCTGCTGATATTCCTCTCTACAAACTAAAGAATAAGGTCTTCAGGGAATTCCTTGAAAAATATACTCAACATACAATCCCGGATGAGTCAACACTTAGGAAGACGTATGCTCCATCCATCTACGATGAGACAATACAGAAGATAAGAGATGAAATTAAAGATAGTTCAATTTGGGTTTCCATTGATGAGACTCCCGACAAAGAAGGTAGACTTGTTGGTAATGTAGTTATCGGTTTGTTAAGTGAACAATATTCTGAACGAATTCTTTTACATTGTGATGTTCTAGAAAAGTGCAATAACAAAACTATAGTTAAACTGTTCAACGAAGCTATGGGTATCCTGTGGCCAAAGGGTATTATGTACGATAATGTGTTATTCTTTATTAGCGATGCTGCCCCTTATATGGTCAAAGCTGGACAAGCATTATCTGTTGTATATCCTAAATTGACTCATTTTACTTGTGTGGCGCATGCATTTCATCGTGTGGCAGAAGTGGTCAGAGACAATTTCCCTAAAGTAGATTTGTTGATTTCATCAGTGAAAAAAGTATTTCTCAAAGCTCCCAGTAGAGTTAACGTGTTGAAAGAAATGTACCCTGAAATTCCATTGCCACCAAAGCCAATTTTAACTAGATGGGGTACATGGCTAGAAGCAGTTGAATATTATGCCGAACATATAGACTCTATTAACAATGTTCTCCTTGCATTGGACTCTGAAGATGCAGTCTCAATTGATACTGCGAAAACAGTTACCTGTGACATAAGTGTGAAGAATGACTTAGCTCACATTCAGCATACATTTTCATGCATCATAAAAACGCTCAAAAGTCTCCAAAATAGGCACCTTTCACTATCTGAAAGTTTTGAAATTATAAATAGTACTGTGGAACAACTGAATCGTGGTAGAGGTAAAGTTGCAGATGCAGTAAGAGCTAAGGTGGACACTGTACTTTCAAAACACCCTGGATATGAAGAACTACAAAAGGTTGTTGCTGTGATGAGTGGTGAATCAACAGTGAAGATTAACTTGGACTTATCCCCAGCAGACATTGTGAAATTGAATTATGTACCAGTTACTTCTTGTGACGTCGAACACTCTTTTAGTCAGTATAAATCTATCCTCAGAGACAATAGAAGAAGATTCACTTTTCAGCACTTGAAAGAAATGTTTGTAACCTATTGTTATGGTAACAGACAATAAAAATTGTGTTTTGTTGAAACTACATTGGAAGATAAGGTACGTCCATTATATTTTTTGTTTAGTTTGATTAAAATGTACCAATATTTAACGTACATAGTCATTTTTTTATAATTTTAAGTCCATATTTAATTCCATATTTTGGTAAAAATCCATATTTAATTCCATATTTTGGTAAAAATAACTACATATATATTTACATATTTCATATATTTTTAGTCCATATAAATCCGTTCCCTGGTTATCACATTAGAATATTTAGGCTTTGTCATTCAGGTGATTTCAGTTCCTACTCATTGGTCTACGTTTAATTCGCACCAAATTAACATATTAGGATATGTACCACTTTGTCCTTGGGATGTGTTGTCTCTACTCAACTAGCTGTCGTCCTAGCTCCTTCCATCCTCTCCTACATTGTGCTACTCTGCTCCAGTGTGTTCCGATCTGCTGCCTGAAGGAGTCAGCCCATCTGACTCTCGGCCTTCCCGGTCTTCTCTTTCCTTGGTAAGGGTCCCAAGTAGTTGTTATTTGCGCCCATCTATTCCCCTGCAGCCTTACCACATGTCCTCCCCATCTCCATTTTATCCTTGCCGCTTCATGAACTATGTTCTTGGAGGATGTGATTTCTTGCTACCTCTTGTTGTTAATCCTGTCCGTCAAAGATATGCCGAGTATTTTCCTCTCCATTCCCCTTTGGCTTAAACTTATTATAGACACCTTTTATTGAAGGACAGTTCAAAATGTCTCAGCAGATATATAAAAGCTCTCTTGGGAAAACAGCTTTATCAATATCACGCTTCGAGCTTGAAAGGATGTCAAATAAAGAACTGGAGTTCAATAAACGACCAGGTAACAAAACCACGTTTTCAGGTGATTAAAGAAATCTGTAATGTGTTGTCAATTGTTGATTAAAAATTTAAAAAACTTACACTACTACTTTTTTGGATTCTCAACACAGCAGTACTCAGTTATTATTTTTTTTTACAATATTTGATTTAATTTTGTTAGCTTGGTCAGTTTAGAAAATCCAAAATGGTAATTTAGGAAACACCTAATACGACCAGAGTCTTGTACGGATCGGAAACGTGGACGTTATTAAAGGAGGATGTAAAAGTTTTAAGTGTGTGGGAGAGGAAAATATTGAGAAGGATATACGGAGCTGTTGACGATCAAGGTATTTGGAGAGCAAGAACAAACCAGGAGCTAGAAGTACTGTACCATAAACCGGGATTAGTATCAGTAATTAAAGCAAGAAGACTGTAATGGCTGGGGCATGTGCAAAGAATGGAGGAAGATAGACGTGTGAAGAAAATATTTACGGGGAATCCAGGAGAGAGAAGACTGAGAGGGTGACATCGTACAAGATGGATGGACGATGTGGAGGGATTTGAGGGAACTGGGGATACGAGGTTGAAGAAGAAAGACTGGAGATAGAGCGGCTTGGAACAAAATTGTTAAGGAGGCCAAGACTTTTCAGGGGTTATAGCGCCACGAAGTAAGTAAGTAACTTAGTCAGTTTTGTCACTTGGACATTCCTTATGTTAACTCTATGAATAAAATTACTTTAACGATTTTTTCTCAATAGTTGTTTGTTAAAAATATTGTTTCTTTGTTCTTAATTATTTGTCCTAAAATATGAGAGCTTTTTAATTGTTTATTCATATAATATAAGACAGTTAAAAATTCATAATTATATTATTTTATTGTTCCTTTACGTGCTTTAATTCCCAATGACACCATGTCCTGTAAGTTCCATGACTGCCAATTTTACAGCATTGCAGAAGAATTCCATCAGGATTTAGAATTGAAGTAGCTATTTATAAAGTTTTTTAATATCCTCAAATTTTTCTTTTTTAAGGGGAGAGTAAAGAGAAAAAAGTAAAACTGATTTTGAGGCATTTTTATATATTTGTGTCGATCAATGAAAAAATAATATAGACTAATGTTAGCAACTTAAATACCGGTATCTTATTTAACAGTAATACAATTATCTTACTTTCTTTTAGTTACCGGTAATTATTTATTGATACTTACGAAATAGTCTTAGACCTATTCAAATATCACACGAGTTTTTTTCTCGCGAATTATTGACAAGATGAGAACTCTTGTGATATTGCCTATGCAAATAACTTATATAGTCCTCTAGGACACCTTCTCTCTTCTTTATTTTCTTTATCCAGAGAGCCAACTATTAGTTTCAAAGACTGCTGCCGAACTCATGGCAAGAAATCACCAAGTGTCACGCATTTGGACAATTATTGCCCTGAGTCCAATTTTCAATATCTTATAAATGTGGTCTAACAGCTCTAACAGCTCTAACTTGGCATGATACGATGCCGATCTGCTTGTAGAGTTAAATGGCGGTCTTAATTATATTTGTTAAAACTGTCACATAGACACTTACTGACCTAGGCTATGCAATTAAATTACTTTGTCGTTTCTGAATGAAGTCTGTAGTTCCAAAAAAAAATTTGAAATGAACTATTCACAAGTTCATCGTCTCTGAAGACCCGTTGAAATATAAAAACAAAGTTAAATAGGCTTATGGAATTACATTTCCTGGACGATCAATTCAGTTGAAAAACGTTTCATGAATAGATCTTGCAAACAAAGTACCACTCAAATATTATATTTACGTTGTTACCTACTGTACCGCGAACAGCAGATTGAATTACAAAACCTTCGAGAATGCATGTATCAACTTGAGCGTGTAACGAACTCGGATTATGTCTACCTCAGAAGAGAGAGTTCAAGTTGTCTTGGTTGGTTCTCTTTGAGAAGTAACTCACACTTCCCTAAGACTGCACGTGTTCCTTTGTGTCGTAAAACGAAATCTGCACTGGAAATTACGTCACCACTGTTGTACATATGTTGTTATTTCGAATAAAGGACCGGGCGGCACCTCGCCAGTAACAACTTCTGAATATTCATGCGAGTCTTTGAAAGATGCAGAAAACGAGGTTAACATTCATCACACTAGCATAAGGACGCGCGGATTCGTGCACTTCTGTGCAGAAAGAGGGCGTACAGTTCCGCCATTTCCTCCTTTTGTTCAATTGTCATTTCTTATTCCAGACGTTGGCGGAGATTCCAGGAACAGCCTTGGGTTCTTGCCTAATGCCATGCAATACAACCATGGAACTAACGAAGCTATGACAGTATGATATACTGACGATGCAACAGTTCTCCGAGTACTTATGCGGCGATGATAATATTATTCTTCTAGGCCTAGTTATATTACCGGTATTTTTTAATATTCAGAAGTTATAGAGAGGCAAGATACAGCAATAACTTAGTGCATACAATGTTTCTTTTGAAATACAGAAGGTGATCAGTGAAGGTGTATGGTTGCAAACAGTGCATGTGATGTCAGTTTGTCTTAAGTGAAATTATACCCAATCCTTTCGTAACACCGACACTTTAAAAATAACATAATAAATATCTGAAATGATTAATGTAATCTATACTTACTTACTTACAAATGGCTTTTAAGGAACCCGAAGGTTCATTGCCGCCCTCACATAAGCCCGCCATCGGTCCCTATCCTGTGCAAGATTAATCCAGTCTCTATCATCATACCCCACCTCCCTCAAATCCATTTTAATATTATCCTCCCATCTACGACTCGGCCTCCCTAAAGGTCTTTTTCCCTCCGGTCTCCCAACTAACACTCTATATGCATTTCTGGATTCGCCCATACGTGCTACATGCCCTGCCCATCTCAAACGTCTGGATTTAATGTTCCTAATTATGTCAGGTGAAGAACACAATGCGTGCAGTTCTGTGTTGTGGAACTTTCTCCATTCTCCTGTAACTTCATCCCGCTTAGCCCCAAATATTTTCCTAAGCACCTTATTCTCAAACACCTTTAACCTATGTTCCTCTCTCAGAGTGAGAGTCCAAGTTTCACAACCATACAGAAGAACCGGTAATATAACTGTTTTAAAAATTCTAACTTTCAGATTTTTGGACAGCAGACTGGATGATAAGAGCTTCTCAACCGAATAATAACACGCATTTCCCATATTTATTCTGCGTTTAATTTCCTCCCGAGTGTCATTTATATTTGTTACTGTTGCTCCAAGATATTTGAATTTTTCCATCTCTTCGAAGGATAACTCTCCAATTTTTCCAATCTATATTATTTTATTTTCACAGCTGTCTTCATACCAAAAACTGAACACTTATATGCAACTAACTTGTTCGTTAAACAAAAAAAATATCAGGACACTTTTATATCATAACATATTTTGCTTCTACGAAAAATGCATGGCTTTGAATCGTACACTTTTCGTGAACTCATCAAACCCACGGTTCTTCAATTATTAATTTTATTGTTGGTTGGTGTTGGTGAGATGACTTTAACGGGAAGTTAAACAATTGACACGTGTTAAGTTACAGTTCGTCAAGCAAAATCTGAAGAAAGCTGGTGAAACTAAGCACGATGACAAAGTTGACCGGCCTCGTCCATTGACTAGGCCTACTGCCAGCCGATGACAGACATCCGCAGGCACCCAAAGTCATTAACAGCGCGACACTGCCAACAATGAACTTGCCTACCATGATAGCTTACCCTTTAATTTCAAATTTTTAATGAGATGCAGAGTTTTCGAATGAGAACGAACTTACACAAATACAGGAATTGTGAGACGCGATTTTTGTTTGGCCGACTAGTCTATAGCTTTTAATAACACAAAGAAACTTTCAGTATGACGGATTAAAATAGCATAATGGCACGTCATTCTGGACAAAGTCACATCGAATTTAAAGTTATTTATAATAAAAACAAATTATGCAATGTTATACAAGTTTAATTAATCGATGTTTTATTATGGCAACAGCGGATGACTGGTACGAATGTATTTAAAAAATACATAGGCTACATGTACAGTACTTTTCTGGCTAGAGGATATAGGAATTTAAGGGGTTACAGCAGTAACGATTTAATTTTTTTTTAATTCAAAACGGTGATAGTTCACTGTGCAGTGATGGAGCGTTTCCCTCATAACTTATAAACTTGTTAATTTTTTCATGTTCTCTCTCTTTTATTTTATTGCTGAAACTCATATTTACAATATCATGCTCATTCAACTATATTCCTTAATAAATAATATTTTTTTTCTATTTTGTGTTAGAAGAAAATACTGATATTTGGCTATTTTTTAAATGAATTTATTTTTTATCATACAATCTATCAAAGGTAGAGAAGTGATTTTCCATCATATTGTAAATATGACAAGCATAAATACACACAAAAAATTGTATCATAGAATGTTGGATAGTTTTTGAGTTATGAGGGAAACGCGTCATTACTGCACAGTGAACTGCTACCATTTGGAATTTTGCAAATATATATATATATATATATATATATATATATATAATTATTTATATCATTAAAAAATATTTTTTATCACATAGCAGAACAGTGTTTTACACATACTAATTTTCATTACTGTACAAGGTAAAGTAATGGAGAGAAAAAATGTTGAATATTTCCAAAATTTTACTGCTGTAAGCTTTACCTAACCCCTTAACATTGCCATAAAACACATGTATAAAAATAAAGAAGAAATAACTTAATCAAGGGGCATGTTAGGAACTAGCAGATTTTGACAATAAATTGATAAAACAAGAGAACATCATTGTTGGTCTGATGTTCCCTTATTTTACAAATTGTCGAAGCTTGCTAATTTATATAAATGGCGCACTGATCCTTTCATTGTTTTTATACATAGGTTTCTCATGACAATATCAAATCCCTATGTTTTATACCCAGGAAAACATACGGTATGTGTCTCTCTGCATCGATACACGATCTCTACACAGCTGAAAAATAGAATAATACAGAGTGGAATGAGCTTTTGCATTTATTTATAAGGATAAGAAAACATTTTATTAGGTCTACGATTAAAACAGCGCAATTAAAATCATCCTAACAACTAGATTTCTTGGATATTCTATTTTGTCATAAAAATAAATGAAAAACCAATCGCTTCACACAATACAACACGATTGTAAGTATAACGTACAATCCGCTTGCACGATCAGAGTATGCTCTGTTGTCAGCTCCTTCACTGGTATTAAAATTAATTAATTTAGCCAAGACAATAAGAATTGGTAGAAACACATTTCAAGAATGGTTTCCTATACAGCAGCCCACAGAGGGTGATTAACAGGTCCATTAAAAACAGAGGAGGGCTACCCAATATTTATTAAAAGCTTCACGACCGGAAATGAATTTCTGTGCACTTTGAAAGATTAAGATGGTGGCAGAGATGAAGGTGATGATTATGATGGTGGTGAAGAGGAATAACTTAACATTTTTTTAATGTAGAGTTGCTAAATTTTATGGGTAAGTTATTTAGGACAGCCTTGTACTATTACGAAATGAGCCAGAAGCGAAACTCCGCGAGCGATGAGTCGACACGAAGTATTTGGCATACTACCTTGGATTTTATGTAACGAAATATTATATACATAATATTCTGTGCTACCGCTCAGATGAGAGACGTCTGGTAACAAACAAGAAGAAGGAAGTACGTTGATAATGCACTAAAAAAGGAAATCCGTGGCATGTGTTTAAGGACGAGAGTGACACTTTAAAAAGAAGCAGAAGAGAACAATGAGAAGAAAAGAAGATGAGTAGAAGAGGAGGAAGACTAGAAAATGAGGAAGCGTAAAAATGTTAAATGTTATGTTTTATTTAACGACGCTTGCAACTGCAGTGGTTATATCAGCGTCGCCGGATGTGCCGGAATTTTGTCCCGCAGGAGTTCTTTTACATGCCAGTAAATCTACTGACATGAGCCTGTCACATTTAAGAACACTTAAATGCCATCGACCTGGCCCGGGATCGAACCCGCAACCTTGGGCATAGAAGGCCAACGCTATACCAACTTGCCAACCAGGTCGACGAGGAAGCGTAAAAGAGGAGAAAGATTATGAGATGAGAAGTGTAGAAAAGGAAGAACAGCAGAAGAGGAAGTATAGAAAATGAGGAAGAGCAGAAGAGGAGATACAGAAAAGGGCAGAAGAGGAGGAAGTATAGACAAGAATAGGTGAGAAAGTATAGAAACGGAGGAAGAGAAGAAAGGGAAGTATAGAAACGGAGAAAGAGCAGAAGAGGAAGTATAGAAACTGAGGGAGAGCAGAAGAGGAAGTACAGAAAAAGGCAGAAGAGGAGGAAGTATAGACAAGGAGGAAGAGTAGACGAGAAAGTATAGAAACGGAGGAAGAGAAGAAGAGAAAGTATAGAAACGGAGAAAGAGCAGAAGAGGAAGTATAGAAACTGAGGGAGAGCAGAAGAGGAAGTACAGAAAAGGGCAGAAGAGGAGGAAGTATAGAGAAGGAGGAAGAGTAGACGAGAAAGTATAGAAACGGAGGAAGAGAAGAAGAGGAAGTATAGAAACGGAGAAAGAGCAGAAGAGGAAGTATAGAAACTGAGGAAGAGCAGAAGAGGAAGCATAGAAACTGAGGAAGAGAAGAAGAGGAAGCATAGAAATTGAGGAAGAGCAGGAGAAGAAATACAGAAAAGGGCAGAAGAGAAGGAAGTATAGACAAGGAGGAAGAGTAGACGAGAAAGTATAGAAACGGAGGAAGAGAAGAAGAGGAAGTATAGAAACGGAGAAAGATCAGAAGAGGAAGTATAGAAACTGAGGAAGAACAGAAGAGGAAGCATAGAAACTGAGGAAGAGCAGAAGAGGAAGCATAGAAATTGAGGAAGAGCAGGAGAAGAAATACAGAAAAGGGCAGAAGAGGAGGAAGTATAGACAAGGAGGAAGAGTAGATGAGAAAGTATAGAAACGGAGGAAGAGAAGAAGAGGAAGTATATAAACGAAGAAAGAACAGAAGAGGAAGTATAGAAACTGAGGAAGAGCAGAGAAGGAAGTAAATAAATGGAGGAAGCAAAAGAGGAAGTATGGAAACAAAAGAAAAGCAGAAGAAAAAATATAGAAACGGAGACAGAGCAGAAGGAGAAGTATAGAAACGGAGAAAAAGCAGAAGAGGAAGTCTAGAAATGGAGTAAGAGGAGAAGGTGAAGTGTAGAAACGGAGGAAGAACAGAAAAGGAAGTATAGAAATGGATTAAGAGCAGAAGATAAAGTACAGAAACAGAGGAAGAGCAGAAGAGGAAGTATGAAAATGGAGGAAGAGCAGAAGAGGATGTATAGAAACATATGAAGAGCAGAAGAGGAAGAAGAGAAGGAAAGAGTTGAAAAGGACGAGTGAAAAAGTATACAAAGATTAGAAGAGGCACAGGAAAGTAAAAAAGAAGCAAACATGAATGAATAACAATAATAAGGCGACGGACAAGTGTCAGGAGAAACATTTGTCTTCCTGTTCACATTCCAGCTAAACGCGATGTCCCGCCAGTCAGCTCCAATCTCACATTTTGCTCAAGTCACATCTCAACTGTAATCACAAATTTGCTTTCAGTTACTGGCATAACTAATCGTCCTCCTCGTCTGATGTCACTGTTATAAATACATACAAATTTGTTTTTGTAAATGATTCATCTGAATGGCCTCCATTACATGTAACTCCAGCTGTTTCTAAGATTGTCACGGGTCACGGGTGATTGGATACAGACGACTATCATGTCTGATCCATGACCTAGGCCTGCTGCGAACGCCGCTCTTGTAACTATTATACTTAGTAGCCATGTAGTCGCGGAAATACACGCTTACAGTACCACTGATACCGAAAATGTGGTTTTCGGTACGCCACCTGCATGTCAAAATTGAGTACAGCGGTTTCTTCTAAATCACTGATCAAATTTTGTTCATATTCTGTATACACGAGTCCAATTATCCAGGGAAAATGTAGATGGAATACAATAATTTTTACTAAAATATTACTGGACGTATTCTTTTAATTTCATACATTGCAAACTATGAAACGATATGTATCTTCATATTTAGATTGACAAAAATAATTAACTTATTTCCTTTATGACTAAGAAAAATTATTTTTATGACGTTAATAACATTAATAAAACAAACAAAATATACACGGCACTAAAACTCATGACTTGAATTAAATCATTATAACACGTAGGCCCTAAATGTATGAAAGAAAGTACATCATTTTCACGATACCGTTTATTTAATAAGCGTTTCTTGCTCGGTTAGTCAGAAGCCTTCGCATTCTTATGAGACAACCTGCAAAGACATTTTTAATCTTAATCGAAACGCTCATCCGAAGGGATAAAACAGTTGATTTTGATAAAAACAAGTGCTAGCCAGCCGAAAATAAAATTTTTCTTCCAGAATCCTTCGAGTAAGATGTGCTAACAATCCTAGAGCCTTCACGAGGGAATTTAATGTCATTATGGGTCATGTAATTGACAGGAATGTTTTAAATTGACACCAAAGCTTTCAAATCAGGAAATGACATTTAATGAAAATAAGAAGTTAGATTGTGTTGTCATCTTTTAAATGTCAATTAATATTTTAATAACTCCCATTTATCATTCAACTTTCGCCGGCAAAGACAGCTCACGGCCTCGAATGCCTGCTGTGTGTTCGTGAAACAAAACGCAAGGCCACGTTTTGTCTGAGATTTCGCACGATTTTCCCAGCTATTCCAGATTATTGTTAGAGTAGACACAGAGCAGGCCTTGGAACAATGCATTATATAGGTCTAATCGTGACCATCTTTTGTTTCTGCAAACCAATGATAAATTAAAGTAGAGTATAACAACGCCCAGCATTTTAATAGTACATTTTGCAACGAGCCTATAATGATAGTAATTAAGACGCAAGTATGTTTGTTTATGAAGCGAGCGCAAGCGAGTTTCATAATTTCATACGAGCGTCTTAATTACCATTATAGGCAAGTTTCATACGACTTTTTATGCTCGACCATATTTCTAACTTTAAATTATTCAGAAATATTCATTTTATTTGTATCTGACAGAAGATCGGAAGTGACCTTGTTCATAGCTCAAAATTGTGAGATGTGCGCAGACGCGAAAGTATTGATCTTTTCCGAGGAAAAATAATGTCATTGACCTTGATGTAATGCAGAGAATGTATAACCTGGAAATTGATTTAGAATTGAAAAACGAGATGACAAATTGAATTTATTTGAATATTATTTACAATTAACGCTAATTATTATAGTAACAGAACATAACCTTCTGCGACAGTATTGGATTTCCAGCCTCCGTGACGTTTCCTCGTCTTTCGATTGCATATATCCGAGAGTAATCGAAAACCTGAACTTTAATGAATAGGTGTACTTTAATGACATGCACTAAAGGACTGCTACCAGGTGTATAATTACTACATTTCGGCATGGTCGAGCATAAAATTCCTTTTCAGAACGAAAAGTTACATTTGTTCAGATCAAATTTCTGCATATTTAAAGGACAAAACTAAAATTATCATAATACATTGCTCTCTTAAACTGAATGAGCATATTCGGAATTAATTCAGTAGCTTTCCCAAAATAAACTATGAAATGTTTCACATAAAACAATTTCTTTCTCAAAAAGAAAGCGAAAATGAGCAAATTTGTATTAAACTTTTTTGTTTGAAATTTCTCAAAGAATAGCCCCCTCAAATTAATGACATTACTTACGGTTCCCCCTATTTATTACAAAGCATTACATTCATAGTTTTTGTTATGCATATTGCGTGTGTCGCAGGCGCAGGGGCCGGCGTGCCGGCCGGGCGTCCCTGGTAGTGACCAGCCTTACACAAGATGCGGCGGCGCGGCGGGAAGAGAGCTATTCCTGGACGCTCGCCTAGCGGCGGCACACATCCCTGGAACGACGCCCGTGGCCCCATAAAAGGCCAGCCAGGTTACGTCATCAATGAAACCATGATCTCCCCCGGACAGCGAACAGCATCGCCGCGGCCCACCAGGCCGTGCAAATCCTCCATTACAATTATTACGATATTGCAGCCGGGTCACTGACTCGAGTACACTTGTCATCGCCAGAGTGTTCCCCGAGAGCAAATCGTCAGGAAGCGGCGGTACAATGCACTTATTATACTCTGTTTATTAAACGGGAGGAAACTTCCCGCCGCGCCGCTGAGCTTGAACGTTAGGGCGAACCTTGCCAATCAGTAACAAGAGGGATTGGGGTGAGCTACTCAATCCCTTATACCTGTTTGACAGGATGTTCCTACAAGATGTTAACGTTCTTTCTTATCATCCCTCAGTCTGACCTGCTTGTAACCTAATTAAGTTCAGTTTTTAAACACGTCATCTACAATTACTTTCCTGTCAAGACGATGGATATTGTGATTAGTGTGCTGGTTTGGCGTGCTTAGTAATTACTTTCTATTTAATAGGTAGTACAGGACATTACAAACACTAAGGAAGTCGTGTGTCATGTTTATACGTATTTTCAGAGCGAATATGAGAATACAAGAAATGGAGAAGACAATTTCCTTTAATCATGATTTGGAGAGAACACTTATAGCGACGGGTGTGTCTAAAATTGCGCTATATAGTTACATAAAGAAAATTAATCGGGAGAGAAGCTTAAACCCCTTCCAAAAAAACGTATTCGCGACTCTTGTGTTACAATATTGGACACGAAGCTTTAAGACGGGTAGTACTTCATACCCAGTCTATACAATATTTTGCTAGAAGCTCGCAAAAATACGAAACACTACAAATTAAAATTTGACGTTTCTCATTGCGGAAGTGCTAAGAGCCATTGGATTCCAGTACAGCAGAAACGAGAAAAACAAATATTTAATGGAACGTGGTGACATTGTTGCCCGTCGCAACGAAGTTTTAAGAAGAATGAGAAAAATGAGGGAATTACAAAGACTTTAATATTTGTACATAAAATTATTTTTAGTGTAGTTCTGTATAGTCTATTGCGTTCATCTTTCATTTAGTTGAATTTGTTTTTGTGAACTTAGTTCTGAAACGTCCTATACAATAGAACCGCCTCGAAGTGGAGCTGGTCAGACCGTTTGAAATTTCAGCGGGAAGTTTCCCTTTGCATGAAAAACAGAGTATACATTCTACTGCTCCGAAACGTTTGATTCATTGTGCTTCCAACGAAATGCTAGTGATCCAAAATATCGAGTTTCTTTGACATCAGTGCATTATTTTAGTAGGTATTAATCTATATTATTACTTGAATTCGTGAGTGAAACAAAAATTATTATTATTATTATTATTATTATTATTATTATTATTTTATTATTATTATTATTATTATTATTATTATTATTATTATTATTATTATTAGAGTGCGAACTTTTGTCACTTTCTTCAGAGGTTGTAACTACATATCGTCATTGTTCCTGCAATAACTCCTATGTGCAAAACACACAATTTTTCAGTAGGAGGAAAAAACACATTTTATTCATCCTATGGCAGCCGTACATAGAGGATTGTGAATTCTTACATTTTCGAAAGAAAGAAATATAATTGCATATATGAGATTTCATTATTTGCTGTATCACTATTTAAGTTATTTAATAAAGCAAAAATCTGAAAATCGAAAAATAAGTCACATAGGAGTTATTGCAGGAACAACGACGATATGAAAAACAGTATATGTAGGCTTTATATATAGCAAACTTGAAATTCATTAAAAATGATGTTATGTTGCATAAAATTGCACATTTTTCACGTCTTGTAACTGAATCGCATTTTGAATAAGTTAACTTCCATACGAAATATTAAGTAGCCTAGTACTTTTTTTATCAATTTTACTCTATCGGTCTTACCTCGTTTTAAAATCACGTGAATAGTAACAAGCAGGCAGCTGATGGAATATGTAAATATGTGAATCTCTGTGATGATCACTGAACCAACACCCCAACACCACGTATATGTTTCATTCGAGATCGCTATTGTTTTCCATTAGATTGATAAATGTCCTCGAAAATAACTATTTTAACTTAAAAAATTACTCAATATTATCAAATATTAGAAACTGGAAACTTTCTAGAAATGAAGTCCTTTATTATGGCACGATTAATGCCATTTACTGTAAACGTCTTTATCAACCACAAAGTCGACCTGGTTGGCGAGTTGGTATAGCGCTGGCCTTCTATGCCCAAGGTTGCGGGTTCGATCCCGGGCCAGGTCGATGGCATTTAAGTGTGCTTAAATGCGACAGGCTCATGTCAGTAGATTTACTGGCATGTAAAAGAACTCCTGCGGGACAAAATTTCGGCACATCCGGCGATGCTGGTATAACCTCTGCAGTTGCGAGCGTCGTTAAATAAAACATAACATTAACATTAACATCAACCACAAATTCCACCTGGATCCGCCAGTTAGTCTAAACAAGCAGCTGATGTAACCTGTTCAATTCCAAACCCTCTGTTATCCTGAACTTTCCCAATGCCATATTCTAGATCAAAGTTAAAAAGTAATGGTGATAGTGCATCTTCTTGCTTTAGCCCGCAGTGAATTGGAAAAGCATCCGACAGAAACTGGCCTATACAGAGACATTTTAATTAATCGAACTAATTTTTGGGAATACCAAATTCAATAAGAATGTTATATAAAACTTCTCTTAACCGAGTTATATGCCTTTTTGAAATCTATGAATAACTGATGTACTATACCCTTATACTCCCATTTTTTCTCCAATATCTGTCGAATACAAAAAAGCTTATCAATAATCCATCTATTACGCCTAAAACCACACTGATGATCCCCAATAATTTTATCTACATGTACATTAATTAAGATATCTCAGACACTACTGAAGGTGAAGTGTTGAAATGTTGTACAACAGTACCTTTAAGTTACATATACTGTGTGTGCAAAATTTCAAATTAATAATTACCAAAATTAGGCAATTCGATCCTAGTGTCCCTTAAAAACTACATGACCGTGCTGGCTAAATAATAATAATAATAATAATAATAATAATAATAACAAAGCTTTCCTCTAAAACAAACCACAGAGCAATTACAAGACTGCCATACAGTCTCTCACCCAGGAATAATCTTATGACAATTATTAAAAAGTCAGTATCTATGAATCGTAGTATCATTACTGGGCATCTAGCAGCCATTATTCATCTTCTAACTACCGTGTAGGCTCACCGTCGTCAATGTCTAGCGTGTGTCACATCAATGAACGCTGTTGTATTTCGGGATATCGGCTCCGCTTTGCTTGGCCCTCCTCCAAGTCTATAGCCTATTTCAGTTATGCATATAGCGAGAAGTTGATGAATGGCTATGAAGCAATAAGCGACGCGTGGAACTCGACCACCCGAGCGACACCTTCACAGAAAAAGTATAAATACAAAATTCAACATTCCAATTCTCCACCTCAGATATTGACGAGTGATTAAATGTGGGCTAATTTAAAAGTGTAAAAAGAGATAATATGCATAAAAAATAAACCATTTGTCACTTTCCTAAAAACAAAATTATTACAATGGTGTAATTAACGTCCCGGAACAGCAGCAGAAGCAATGCAGAAACTACACTATAAACTGATTATAATTTTAAATCTTTTAAGGGAAGAAGATGATTTTAATATGATGAAAAACCAACGATTTTTTTACTTTATACGAGTAATAAAGTTTGATGTGTAAAAAATATGTTACATGAAATTTTATGCGCACTTATGCTCTTGTCAGTCGAGACGACACTATTTTTAAAGCTCTGGTGCACAGAGTTTTCAAAAATAAGTTTCCATGTACGAAAAGTATATTACACAAAATTTAACGCGCATTTATGGCCTTATTAATTGCTCTAATGCAATTTTCAAAGCTCTGGTGCACAGTATTTTATATGATATTAAACTTTGATTGTAATTTTCCGTAACTTATTATTTTTTTCTTTTTGCTTTATTCTCAGACAAAAAGTTGTATATCTTAGGAACTATTATTACTACATGCATGATATTTTGAACACACAATCCTTAAGGTATTGGGAAACCTTTATTTGCAACAGAAATTTATTTTGTTACATTTGAAAAATAATAATAATAATAATAATAATAATAATAATAATAGTAATAGTAATAGTGATAATAATAATCCGTGGCGCTACAGCCCGTGAAGGGCCAAGACCGACCAGTCGGCTGCTGGCCTCAGGCCCACATGTCGAAGCAGAGGTGGACGATCATCCAACCAGAATTGAGGTATCGTGTGGTTAGCACGATGATGCCCCCAGCCGTTATAGCTGGCTTTCGCAACCGGATTTCGCTAGCTATCGTAGCTCCCCAAGTACATCACGATGCTGGGTGGACACCGGTCCTATACACTGGCCGAAATTTCATGAGAAAATTTCTTCCTCCACGAGGACTCGAACCAGCGCGCATTCCGTAACGCGAGTCCTAGGCAGGACGCCTTAGACTACGACGCCACGGCGCGGGACACATTTGGAAAATAATCTTCCATAATTCTAAAAAAAAAAAGTACCTCTAAAATTCATTCTTAAAATGTAATCGTTTTATCTTAAAATTTTAAATGCTAATATCAAAATTATGGTACACACATTCTGAATAATGTCTTTTTATGAGTAAAGTGTCAAAGATATTTTGAATTTATCTTAAAAATGTCAGATATTGCCTATATAGAATTTTAATTGCTGCAACAATGATATTTCTATGGACAAAAAAATGAAAAATCTGCATAGATTAGGAAAGCGATTTCAATTACACCGTGCTCCCCCCATAAGTCCCATTTAAAGTACAGAGGTTATCAAGAGACAACGACTATATTGTAATTTCAATTCTTTAGTTAAAATTCCCTTTAAACTACAAAGACTATTCACAGACGATGAAGTGCTTTTAATTGTAATTTATTTAACTAACCGATAATCACGCAGTTAATAGTGTGTCCTCAATAATGCATTAAAAATTCTTTTCGTGCGATGTATTACAATCAGACCGATGGTCGTCCTTTCCTATTTGGGTACAATTTAACTTACAACAGCTTTAAAGCCAGAGCCCCCTAAAATAAATAAGAAATGTGTTTGAAAACAGTTGAGATTATGTGTGTAAACAGAATATACTCTTTTCCAAATACGAGAGAGCAATAAGAGTTAAAGTGGAGATAGAGTCAGAGGTGTGACAACGCATGTAAACAACGCGAGGTCGTATACATCAAAGTCGGCATCTCCAAAATACCTGATGAGTCCCCTCGAGTATCCACAAGTCTGCCATAAAAACGTCAGATTTATGAAAGTTAATATGCCATGATGCCAAAAATAATATCTCGTCAGTGCCAACTATTGGAAGAGGTGTTGCAGGAATTCACTGCATCGACGAACGAGCCTTCACACTTTGAATTTATAGCAAGTAACGGAATATCGAGAAGAAGTGAAATGCGATCTTCAAGTGTTTATTTACCTGAATCGTGCCGTTGGCATCGACTCAAGTTATTCCCTTATCTTAGTCGTCCCATATTACCCTCAGTGAGGATCACGAGCCGAATCAAGTGTGTTAATATCTAGCATGCAATTCTGCAATTAATGTTTCATATGCACACCCTGGAAATGTTGACGCTTTCTGTAAAAATTACAATATAAGAATCTTATAAAAAATGCGTCAAATGGCTAGTGGAAATAACAATTTGATTCCCAATTCTCCAAGAAGAATAGCAGTTTTTATCTTCATACTAGTAACTGGACATGAGTGTTTGGGAACGCAACTCTTCAGTAATGGAATTTATACCTCACTAAAAAGTAGGCCTATTCTCTGCAGAGAAGAAGTTTCAACTATGAACTTGCAGCACATACTAAATTGCAAAACTACCAACATTTCAGATAAAAGTGTTAATAACATCACAAACGTTTACTGGCATGTTGGAAAACAAATGAAAAAAAAATCCAGTATTCTGAGCATTTGATACATTAATAGCTACAGTACAGCGCAAAAAATTTTAAGAGACGAGACTAAACTCAAACTATAAAAAATTATAAATTTTGACAAAGGAAGTAGACACAATAGACCAGTTTAATTACTTGGGTTGCATCATACTTAAGGATAGAGAAACTAAACAAGATGTTAGGCGTAACATAGATAAGACCAAAGGGACTTTTGTACAGCTCACAGCATTATGGAAATCACAACAAATGAACAAAAATCCGAATATTCAAAAGAAATGTTCTAGGAGTTTTATTACATGGCTATGAAACATGGAAAGTAACACAAGAAATAACCAAATAAATTACAAACATTTATGAACTGCTATCTATAGGCTATATAGAAATATAACGATCCAAACATATTACCAATGAAAACTCTGGGAAGTAACGAATCTGCCTCCAATAGACCAAGAAATTAAGAAAATTCGCTCTTGTGACTGGTGGCAGCTTCTTGCGCTCTTGGTGGTAAATAAGAAAACTTTGAAATGCGCAACGAAGTTAAATTGCCTTGTATTAAAATTATACCATATATTTATTATTATTATTATTATTATTATTATTATTATTATTATTATTAACTGTAGACGAAGTGCTTAATTTTCCAGCGACAAACCCTGCGCAGTCAGTTTCCACTGAAAGTTTATGTTTCGGATTGAATGAAAGTAGCGATTGTGTTATCGGGCCTGAATTCACGAACAAGGTCGGCGAGTTTTACGTCAACGTTTTAATTTTGTATTCTAGGAACGTCTTTCGGTCAGTCGGTTACGTATATGACTATTATCGGCATGTTATCTACTCCAACTTTCTTGCTTCTTCCCTTAACTCCACTTCCCGTAACTCATACACATACACGATAGGTCTATTTACTTTGCTTTTACCAATACGTTAGGAAGACTAGAATGCAACAGGATCCTCCACATTATTATAATTACACTGTCGAAGTTCATACAAATGCATAATATTTTTACTGAATAAGCATAACTTATGTCTAAATCTTTGCATATCTTCGCTGATCGTGTGTTATAGGTTCAAAATAAAGTGAGATTTATTTTGTAGGCCTATATCTTGCATATTTTGGAGCTTTTTCCTATACATGCATAATTATTTTGTTTTATTTTGCATATTAAATTTAAGAGTATACTTTGTTTTTTTTTTATCAACTTTTACTTTCTAATAATCCTTACAAAGAACATGATCATTACTAGTGCTTTATTCGTCTCATTTTTACTATTATGGTAACAATGGCAGGATTGATATACTTGGATGAAGGTGTGATGTGATTTCTATTTCACTTTGTACTGTACTGTTACATTAAGGTATTAAGAAATCTTCGGTCAAAAAAGCTTTAAAATTCTAAAAGAAAAATGAAATAGGAAGATTCCACTATAGAAATGAAAAATACATAGAAGAGGAGGATAAATGTTTCTCTAGTGCAGCGTTGTCAGACACAGCTTAAACGGAGCGGAGCGCTCCACTATGCCTGTTGCGTGCTCCGGTCCTTCCACAACATAAGCAAGTTCAAGCTCCGACTCTAGCTCCACAACTGCTTTTGACACTACTGCTCTAGTGAGAGCGAAGTGGTATATCGTCAAGTGTGTGAAAAATAATTACAAGTTATTTTTTGTTACCTATTTTTTCTACAAATTAAAATGTTAAACATTTTGAGCGAAAATCCGCAATTTTTTTAAAGAGATAAATAGCGTAGTCTCGATGGGTAAAGAGGATCGGGAGAAAGCGTAACGAAACAAAAGTATTAACAGGAAGAACACAGAGTATGGCGATACCAACGTCCTTTTTTTTTTTTTTTAACTCGAAGGTGTACACGTCTGCTCAGCACACGATCTCTGCTCACAGGAGGCCCGGCTCCAGCACGTGCCGGAGGCAGAGGTTATGGCAGCGACAAATATTTATATACAGCCACAGCCCCCTGGATCACGCAGCACCCTCCATCAATCATGGTTTCACACTCGGGATTGTGAGCTAGGTGGTAGAGGAATGTCGTACCTACAGAGCTGGAAAAATATATCTATAATCCGTATACATTTCCCCCACTGTAAACCCGCCAGGCTTCAGACGCGAGCGGGCGCATTCCTTTGTGCTTCAAGAGAGGGAGGAAGACAGAGAGAGGGCGTTATTATTTTATTCTTATATCGGTTATTTAACGACGCTGTACCAAGAGTCTATGAAATTTGTGACAGCGAGAAGGTATTTTGACGAGATGAGTCCTAAGATATGCCGTGGAATTACGTGACATTCGACTTACAGTTCGGGCAAACTTAGGAAAAATATTCTGTCCGAGCGACATTCGAAGTCCCGGCAGCCGAGAAAACATTTGATTGGCGTTTATTGTACAAATATAAATGGACAACGCTGCATCTGTGGCTACAGTGCTAGAGCTCTGGCCTTCCATATAGGTGACTCAGGACTCGATCCCCGGTCAGGTCTGGATGGATTTGTGGTGGACAAAACAGACGTCGCAAGGTTTTCTCAGGGTACTCCCGTTTTCCTCTTTCATTCCACCAATACTCTCCACTTCCCCTCATTTCATATATCATCTGCAATAATAGAAATAGGTTGGGGTGATGTCTGGAGATAGTAGATACGCGTTTCCAATGCTGATCTAAGTTGTAAGGGCTTGTGGCTCCGGGCTCTGGGTTTGTGCTCGTCAGTATATGATGGGACCTTACTTGAGGACCCAGGAAGGATGGTCCGTCTGTCGGCGTCGGATTAACGAATAACACCCGTCATGGCATATAGGACGTAAAATGGGTCTAAGTGCAAGGATCCACCCCGGACCCAGTCCTCGTGAAATCAATCAATCAATCAATAAATGGACAAAAGTAACTTTCTTGACTCTAGTGTATACAAGGGTCAGTGATTCTACCTTCTGATGGTGGGATCTCACTCTACTTGTAGCAGCTCAAACTGATTTCTGTAGGCGTCCCACAGACGGCATGTGGTGCGATTGTTTTACATATAATAAGACCCCACAAAGGGCATAGGCCCACGGAAGTGGATAACCATGCGTTGACACGCAAGACAAGTATTGTCTGGCGCAGATATGTCATCCGACCGCTTCTCCTTCTCACGTCTCACCCTGCTTCCCGGTAAACTCACAGGTTCCGACGTCCTTCGAGAATTGTGGCAGAATGGTCACCGAACATTGCTAGAGAATTCGTAATTCTTACGTTCGGAATGCAACGCGAGCCCCTTTGACGACCACGACTCGTTCTAAAGAGCGGACCGTAAGTCACGTTACCCCCCTCCAATTTATTTCACAACTAACGACGCATATACATACATATACCGTCAACGCGGGCCACTTGGACCCTTAAGGTGTTACTTGAACCCAGAAGAAAAAAATGTTTACTTACCATTGGAGTAACTTAGGTGAAAATATTTCTACAGATGAAAGTTTGCAGAGAAAAAAGACCACAACTTTCGACACCAAACTGTTATTTTACATCGACGAAAATTTTTTTTTTCTTCTGGGTTCAAGTAACACCTTAAGGGCCAAAGTAGTTCGCGTTGACGGTACTTAATTTATCCAGAAGATCTGTGTGTGCACAGTCGTTATCATGACATAACTGAATACGACGCAATGTTCGACGAGAGGTTTTGCGAAGAAAATCTTCTATTATATTTTTTTTTATTTTAGTAATTATTTTACGACGCTTTATCAACATCTCTGGTTATTTAGCGTCTGAATGAGATGAAGGTGATAATGACGGTGAAATGAATCCGGGGTCCAACACCGAAAGTTACCCAGCATTTGCTCGTATTGGGTTGAGGGAAAACTCCGGAAAAAAATCTCAACCAGGTAACTTGCCCCGACCGGGAATCGAACCCGGCCACCTGGTTTCGCGGCCAGACGCGGACTTCAGGTGTGGACTTCTATTATATTCGTGAATGATTCTGCCATAGCAAAACTGCAATAAAATGCGTCTTTAAAATAGTTTCACGACTAGTTTAATTGCTCCTACTTAATTATTTTATGCTCTCTTTACACAGATTGAAGAGAGCGTACCTGAAGATACAATATCTTAGAACTATAGAGAACTTAAACACGAAAGCTTCAGTAAACACAACGTAAAATTGTCAGGTATAAATAACATTAGTTTAATATAGAACATATGTTGAAATATATATATATATATATATATATATATATATATATATATATATATATATATATATATAAACCGTAATAATGAAACAGGTAAAATTTAAAAACCAAGGAAGGGAATCGTAAATCAAATTAATGAAGTAGTGAAAAGATGGATAAAAATCACTACATCAACAAAAACGTCACAGTTTTCGATTCCTGAAATTGGTTTCCTGCGAGTACATCAATTCAGACACTCGATTCTTCCATGTGGTGACTCGCAAATGAAAACTGATTCTAGAGAGACAACTGTAATCCCTTGCTCGGGGTCCACATTCATTTGTCAAGCAATATATGACGACTGTAGAGATTTACATACCTAAGAGCATGAAGGCGAAAAGTAAGGTAATGAGGAATAACAAAGGAGTGACCTTTTGGCCTCGCCTCGCGGTCCACCACAATGAGGCATAAAGTCTGCTAACAGTGCCCACGTCTGCAGCACAGTTCGTTGTGTACACGTCACGCCCGGCCTGAACGCACACCTGCTTAAACAAAAGCAGCTCGGATGCCTGATGCCATGTGTTCCAGGCGGAGCCGAAGTGACTACTGTCGTCTGATGTTCACTACTAGATTGGAATTATGAATTCACAATAATTCGCTCGAGATTTTAAGTTACCGAATATCATCCCTAATTGCGCACCCATCACTTATCAACACATGTAACGTACCTCTCAAGTCACAGACGCTATTCAGATACGATGAATAACATTTTATAAGTATAATTACGTTATTATTTATGAAGTCTCTTTTACATTACAGAAACTATTCTGAGAATATTATGAAGTGTTCGTAATTGTAAACCTTTATCATCGTCCTCTCAAATTACAAAAATAATTCAGAGACGATCAGATGATTTAACTGCAAGATTTTACAACTTAAATTACTTATACAGAGTGATTTATATAGAACTGACACATTTCTTTATTTAATTATTCCGTTGGAAATTCATTCAATGACCCAATTTTAGCACCAAATTAAGCAGAATGTTCTGGAGTTTCGATTCCTTGTCACTAGATGCGCAGATGTTTATGTTTTATTCCTATTTTGGCAGCACTAGATGCGCAGATGTTTATGTTTTCTTCCTATTGTTGGCAGCTGTTTTCGACATTTTGTGTCAACGTGAAAATGCAGTACACATTAAATCAACGACTCTTCCTTGTGAAGCAGTACTGGATTACGAATTCAATTACAGCTACTCAAAGGACATACCAGAGAGAATTTGGTGTTCGCAATCCTCCCAAAAGAAACACAATACTGGGATTGGTAAACAAATTGGAAACAACTGGATCTCTGGTGAGTGAAAAGGGCAAGCATCGTTCATCTAGGCTTCCCACGGTTGTTGTTGACTTAAGAGCACGACTGGAGCAGTCACCCAAAAAATCATTAAGACGTTTGTCGTAGGAGACAGGGTACACCTACTCAATGTGTCAGAGAGCTGCGAAAAGTTTCTTTGACGACCGAATAATTTCCAGGAACCTGTGGCCACCGAGATCTCCGGATTTGACAACGCCGGACTTCTTTCTATGGGGTTACTTAAAAGACAGGGTTTACGCTACACGTCCCCAGACATTGGACGATCTGAAGCACAACATCACACAGGAGATTCAAGCTATTGACAACAGCGTCCTCCAACGAGTGGCCAATAACATGGAACGACGTGTTGAGTTGTGCCTTATGTAGGATGGAGGACATTTTCAACATTTGCTATAGAGGTAAATAATCTCCCAAAATTCCTCTACATTTTAGGTATAATAAGTTGTCGCTAGCACAATTTGTTTTGAAACAATTAATGAAAGAAATGTGTCAGTTCTATATAAATCACTCTGTATATGGTATTGAAAGATGTAACTATACATCTATGCTTAACGTTCCTTTCATACTATTGCGGCTATTCAAAGATGACTAATAATCGTGATTATCATTGTAATTAAACATCCCTTCTAAAACACAGGATTTATTCACAAAATATGAGATGATTTTAATTGTAATTATTTAAGGCGATTTTAAATTACAGGGGCATGATAAACTGCAAGAATGGGACTTTTTTTTCTAGTGTTCCTCAATGATATCTTCAAAAATATAAATCGAAGTTCTGATCAAGTCTTTTGTATTAATAACAGATGTCTGAAATGAAAGTGTTATGTGTATAAAAGAGGGTTTCATCACTTCCCATGTTTGAAATCATTTGTGAAAATTGAAGATAGTCTCGAAACATTTTTTTCAATTCACTAGAAATTGTGAAATCTGAATATAGAAAAAATATATATATTTGACAGCTTCAAAAACATGAAAAACGATTACTAATATTAGTTTTTTAAGTTAGGTGTTGTGTAAGATTTTAATAAGTTTTTTCATTTGGGCAACGCAATTTGCAGAGTGCTATGGTTATTACTGCGCATTGTGAGCATATGGCATTCGTCAATTCTTAATACAAACGGTCTTACTAATAAACCGTGTATAGTTTTTATACGAGACTTATGCAGAGGTGAGACAGAAAACGTTACTAATAATCCGTGAATAAGCTATGGACGTATAAACAGACTGTAACTACACAATGGGAATTGCTTTGCAGTAGTTATATACACGAAACCCCTTGTTTAAGCGTTGTATATAGCGAAAAAATGGCCGCCCCTCTAACAGCTGTTCGTATCGACTGTCATTTTATGATGATGGTTACCTTGTAACCACAGAAGAACAAACCAAAGATCATAGAATTATGAGAATAATATTGCTGTCTGCCTGTTTAGAAAATCTTACAGAATCCAGAAAACACACACTAGTCACACACTCCACCAATAACAATGAAGATAATACGTGTAATATAATTTAAACATAATACTTATCGAGACACTAAAACAATAATACAACAAAATCATATTTTTAATTCACACAAAGTACGCGCTAACCAGCTAACTCAAAGTAATCCTGGACGCTGTATTCACATTCACCACTAGACCGTCGTATTCACGTGCAACTTGTAAACAGACACGGCAACACCGTCCCGTTACCATGGTTACGCGTCTCTCGTGATTGGTTGATTTGAATGGTTGCCATGGTAACACGCTAAAGGCGCCAATTGTCAAGTCGGAAGTAGTTTTGGACAGACCATAGACATCGACACATATTTTATGGGCCTTCCCTAGCTTGCGGTCAGAAGAGGGTAGACACCTCCACGAGACACACAGGACAGAACATTAACACGGCACATCCATCCATGTCCGAGGCGGGATTCGAACCCAAGAACCTTCGGGCCGCGTCGCCTAAAGCAAAAGAAAATTATGCTAACTCTTTCCGTTCCATCTCGTAAGAAATGGCTATGGTCCGTTCCGGTTTGTTTTAATTTGGTATTAATTAGCTACGATATTTCGAGTCCTGTTGTAGCACATTTCACCGAATTTATACAATGCTAACAGCCTCGCGTGGCTCACTATTCACATCTGAAAGTCTGTAGCAAACCACAGCAGAGGATTCATATCTGACCAGCTACTTGACTAAAGGAAGACAAGTAATCTAGCTGACTGTGACTAATTAACAGAAAAACAAACCGAGATTTTGAAACGAACGAACAATCTAAGTATTAGGTCAACCTTGGCGGAGTGACAAACAGATCGTGTTGAAGGGATCTTGCACATCATTTAATTTGTGTTTAGTTTATCTGCAGCAGTCAACAAACACCGCAGCATCACAGCTGTCGCTCGCGGTCTACAGGGAAAGTGATGCAATTTGCATTACAAGCAGTAGCGGACGAATTTGCAGCTCGGCGACCTTGACACACTCCAAGACTGACGCGCGTCTTCCTTCCGCACGACTGCGGCTTTCTTTTTTTCTCTTATCAGTCGTTTCCTATCGTTGAATTCCGTTCTTCCACGTCCCTACACTCGAAACTACTCACATTTCTTCATACCTACATTCCTCACATCCTTGTCCTCATACTCCCTTCAGGGTAGGCAGGGTGAGCTGAACTTTCCCAAACATTTTCGAAGAAGGGACAAGATCAATTTAGAATTTAGTTAATTAAAAACAGGAGGGTTTCCGCGTTTCGTTTACCTTTTAGCGACGTAAAGCACGGCCTAGATCACTATTTCCGAACCATGCCTTCAGCCCAGCTTACCCAAACATTTTGTCACGCTTCGCTACAGTCACCTTACCTATCCTCCTCCCCCACTCCTGACTTTCTTTACTACGCTCCTCCTCATCACCTCCCTCTTAACCTACAATCTCTTCCTCCTTCTCACCTGCTTAACCTGCAGTACCTCCTTCTCTTTTTCCCGATTCTCGACCTACATCATTTCCTTCCTCCTCTCCTCCCTCTTAACATACTTCCTTTCTCTTTTCCTCTCCTCTTTCTTAACATACCTCCTTTCCCTTTTCGGGAAAATCGCAATTTAGCGAAAGTAGAAGCTCCGCCCACGACCCCTCCCACTTTTCCCCTACTAGCTCACCAGACACTCTACGTGATAGCTGAGTGTTGTGAAGAATGCACATTTCATGTGGGTGGGGATAACTTCCCCTACTAGCGTTCGCTATATTGCGATTTATCCTTGTCCCCTCCTCCCTCTTAACATACCTCCTTTCCCTTTTCTTCTCCTCCCTCTTAACATTACCTCCATTCCCTTTTCCTCTCCACCATCTTAACATACCTCCTTTCTCTTTTCCTCTCCTCCCTCTTAACATACCTCCTTTCCCTTTACCTCTCCTCCCTCTTAACATACCTTCTTTCCCTTTACCTCTCCTCCCTCTTAACATACCTCCTTTCCCTTTTCCTCTCCTCCCTCTTAACATACCTCCTTTCCCTTTTCCTCTCCTCACTCTTAACATACCTCCTTTCCCTTTTCCTCTCCTCCCTCTTAACATACCTCCTTTCCCTTTTCCTCTCCTTCCTCTTAACATACCTCCTTTCCCTTTTCCTCTCCTCCCTCTTAACATACCTCCTTTCCCTTTTCCTCTCCTCCCTCTTAACACACCTCCTTTCCCTTTTCCTCTCCTCCCCCTTAACACACCTCCTTTCCCTTTTCCTCTCCTCCCTCTTAACACACCTCCTTTCTCTTTTCCTCTCCTCCCTCTTAACATACCTCCTTTCCCTTTACCTCTCCTCCCTCTTAACATACCTTCTTTCCCTTTACCTCTCCTCCCTCTTAACATACCTCCTTTCCCTTTTCCTCTCCTCCCTCTTAACATACCTCCTTTCCCTTTTCCTCTCCTCACTCTTAACATACCTCCTTTCCCTTTTCCTCTCCTCCCTCTTAACATACCTCCTTTCCCTTTTCCTCTCCTTCCTCTTAACATACCTATTTCCCTTTTCCTCTCCTCCCTCTTAACATACCTCCTTTCCCTTTTCCTCTCCTCCCTCTTAACACACGTCCTTTCCCTTTTCCTCTCCTCCCCCTTAACACACCTCCTTTCCCTTTTCCTCTCCTCCCTCTTAACACACCTCCTTTCTCTTTTCCTCTCCTCCCTCTTAACATACCTCCTTTCTCTTTTCCTCTCCTCCCTCTCAACACACCTCCTTTCTCTTTTCCTCTCCTCCCTCTTAACATACCTCATTTCCCTATTCTTCTCCTCCCTCTTAACACACCTCCTTTCCCTTTTCCTCTCCTCCCTCTTAACATACCTCCTTTCCCTTTTCCTCTTCTCCCTCTTAACACACATCCTTTCCCTTTTCCTCTCCTCCCTCTTAACACACCTCCTTTCTCTTTTCCTCTCCTCCCTCTTAACACACCTCCTTTCCCTTTTCCTCTCCTCCCGCTTAACACACCTCCTTTCTCTTTTCCTCTCCTCCCTCTTAACATACCTCCTTTCTCTTTTCCTCTCCTCCCTCTCAACACACCTCCTTTCTCTTTTCCTCTCCTCCCTCTTAACATACCTCCTTTCCCTATTCCTCTCCTCCCTCTTAACACACCTCCTTTCCCTTTTCCTCTCCTCCCTCTTAACATACCTCCTTTCCCTTTTCCTCTCCTCCCTCTTAACACACCTCCTTTCACTTTTCCTCTCCTCCCTCTTAACACACCTCCTTTCCCTTTTCCTCTCCTCCCTCTTAACAAACCTCCTTTCTCTTTTCCTCTCCTCCCTCTTAACATACCTCCTTTCCCTTTTCCTCTCCTCCCTCTTAACACTCCTCCTTTCCCTTTTCCTCTCCTCCCTCTTAACACACCTCCTTTCCCTTTCCCTCTCCTCCCTCTTAACACACCTCCTTTCCCTTTTCCTCTCCTCCCTCTTAACATACCTCCTTTCCCTTTTCCTCTCCTCCCTCTTAACATACCTCCTTTCCCTTTTCCTTCCTCCCTCTTAACACACCTCCTTTCCCTTTTCCTCTCCTCCCTCTTAACACACCTCCTTTCCCTTTTCCTCTCCTCCCTCTTAACATACCTCCTTTCCCTTTTCCTCTCCTCCCTCTTAACATACCTCCTTTCTCTTTTCCTCTCCTCCCTCTTAACACACCTCCTTTCCCTTTTCCTCTCCTCCCTCTTAACATACCTCCTTTCCCTTTTCCTCTCCTCCCTCTTAACATACCTCCTTTCCCTTTTCCTCTCCTCCCTCTTAACATACCTCCTTTCTCTTTTCCTCTCCTCCCTCTTAACATAACTCCTTTCCCTTTTCCTCTCCTCCCTCTTAACATACCTCCATTCTCTTTTCCTCTCCTCCCTCTTAAGATACCTCCTTTCTCTTTTCCTCTCCTCCCTCTTAACATACCTCCTTTCTCTTTTCCTCTCCTCCCTCTTAACATACCTCCTTTCTCTTTTCCTCTCCTCCCTCTTAACATACCTCCTTTCCCTTTTCCTATCCTCCCTCTTAACACACCTCCTTTCTCTTTTCCTCTCCTCCCTCTTAACATACCTCCTTTCCCTTTTCCTCTCCTCCCTCTTAACACACCTCCTTTCCCTTTTCCTCTCCTCCCTCTTAACACACCTCCTTTCCCTTTTCCTCTCCTCCCTCTTAACACACCTCCTTTCCCTTTTCCTCTCCTCCATCTTAACATACCTCCTTTCTCTTTTCCTCTCCTCCCTCTTAACATACCTCCTTTCCCTTTTCCTCTCCTCCCTCTTAACATACCTCCTTTCCCTTTTCCTCTCGTCCCTCTTAACATACCTCCTTTCCCTTTTCCTCTCCTCCCTCTTAACATACTTCCTTTCCCTTTTCCTCTCCTCCCTCTTAACACACCTCCTTTCCCTTTTTCTCTCCTCCCTCTTAACACACTTCCTTTCCCTTTTCCTCTCCTCCATCTTAACATACCTCCTTTCTCTTTTCCTCTCCTCCCTCTTAACATACCTCCTTTCCCTTTTCCTCTCCTCCCTCTTAACACACCTCCTTTCCCTTTTCCTCTTCTCCATCTTAACATACCTCCTTTCTCTTTTCCTCTCCTCCCTCTTAACATACCTCCTTTCCCTTTTCCTCTCCTCCCTCTTAACACACCTCCTTTCCCTTTTCCTCTCCTCCCTCTTAACACACCTCCTTTCCCTTTTCCTCTCCTCCATCTTAACATACCTCCTTTCTGTTTTCCTCTCCTCCCTCTTAACATATCTCCTTTCCCTTTTCCTCTCCTCCCTCTTAACACACCTCCTTTCCCTTTTCCTCTCCTCCATCTTAACATACCTCCTTTCTCTTTTCCTCTCCTCCCTCTTAACTTACCTCCTTTCCCTTTTCCTCTCCTCCCTCTTAACATACCTCCTTTCCCTTTTCCTCTCCTCCCTCTTAACATACCTCCTTTCCCTTTTCCTCTCCTCTCTCTTAACTCACCTTCCTCTTAACCTACCTCCTTTGATCCTTACTCACCTCCTTCTTAACCTCTTCTTTCGTTCCTCTCACCTCCTCCTTTCCTTCGTTTTCACTTTCCTCTTTTCTATCTCTTTACCCACATTGCTTCCTCCTCATCTATCTCCCTCCTTACTTACCTCTCGCCTTCCCACTCATCTCCTCTACAATCCTTTCGTCCTGTCTTGCTGTCTGGTAATACTCCCAATTCTCGCGGTGACTCAGTAGCCTTGACGCCGCAATCCCACGTCTTTTCTCGTTAATACGACTTTACCATTAATTCTTGTCACGTAGCCCTGGGTAACCTCTCATAGAATTAAAAGATTATACTTAGCCAAGACATGACGAGGGCCAACATTCAATGAGATATTAAGGCAATTTCACAAGTTAATTTGAAGCTAAGTCCAATTACAGCAATTGAGCCTGAATCGTGCCTAGAACTTGGAACGAAGCTGGCAGTTGTATAAAGACTTGCTACAATTTTGTACTAGAGACAAGAGACATCTGTGGTGAACAGAGACTCTGCGAAAGAAAAACAGTAGACTAATGAAATTGAGTACCACTTTAAGAGTATTTGCAAGAATTAAGCTTCACTTCCGGGTCGCTAATTCAGACCAGCCTTGGACTAAACTTAAGCTCGATAATCCTGTGGAGAGAATCGTGCAATGGCTGCATTGTGATCTCCGGTCTTTGTAGTCGGAGCCGAAGGATTTCTGAATGAATCGGGTGGCCTTCCTGTCTCGCATTCAGCAGGCTCGTGGTTCGACATATGGTAATTTCAATTCCGAGTTGTTTCCATTTTCTAAACACTGCTCCATACATAAATAGAGCTTCGTATCTCACTTGACTGGAATGCGTGTGATACCACCCGCCCGCCCGGCGTCCTTACAGGCTAGAGGAGGAGAGGAGAACTTTGCAAGGTTTGGCAGGGCTGACGTCACCTGCTGGACATTTTATTCATAAGGGCAAGGTGAAATTGTTCCTGCTTCCGTGTCGGTTGTCGCCCAGTTGTTCGGCAAGAATACAGAAGAAAAATCCGTAATAAAAAACATTGCCCTACTTAAGAGTGCAAAGAAAGGAAATGGGATTCTTAGGAAGATTGGTTGGGACCACAAGAAGGAAAGAACCAGGAATAATGCAATACAATTCAATTGACTGTCTTGTCCTGTAAGTTTTCATGAAATGCATTACTTTAGCTACTTTTTATCCGTTATTGGAGATTTCCAAATCGTAACTTTGTGGCTCGATGGAAAAATGTGACGTCATTTCTTGCAGTTTTTCAGGAGGGAGCATTAAAAGGATGAACGACTTTATAAAATCATTAGAATCATGTTTGATAACAACGGGTTACAGAGAAAAATAATAGCTATGCATGTCATATTTGCCACAATAAAGTACCATCAGGATGCACAACATATCGCAAATTCTCATTTTCACCAAAAATGGACATATCACCTTTTGCCTTGGAATCACAGAATTGCAAGGTGAATTTTACAGTATTTGTAATCAGTGGTGTACTTCTTTAAAAAAAAACTCTCCTGACTTCGGGATTTCAAAGCACAAGCTACTGGGCCAATCTGTTTGCACAGAAACAGCTGGTTGCGTTTGGCAATACAGAAAACAAAATTAGAGCAATTTCCTGATAGCAAAAAATAAAGAGGTTGTTAGGCCCGAAGAGTAGACTTCACTAAAAAATTGTTTAAATATGAATAAAATATCACTTTTTAAAAATGCAAAATTTGATGATAATATGAAAATCAGGAAAGTGCCCTGTCGCCGCCAGGGACCGCCAGGCCTGAAAGATACCCTGGTTGTAATTCGATTTGGAATTCATGCTCGTGTGCAAACAGCAGTGTATTTAAAATCCATTTCTCTGATCAAACATTTGTTTTAATTGTATGTTTATTTATTTATTTTTAAGTAACCACAGGGTTCATTCATTCACTGTAATAATAAATAAATACAGTACACGTATATAACAACAACGATGTTGACGTACTTTTGTACGATTGTATGCAGCAACACAAAGTAGGCCTATGTAACAATAAGTGTGCATGCTACGTGTATCTTCCTCTCTCGTTAACAAAACTTCAATTCTCTCTTTCTCTCTCTCTCTCTCGCTCTCTTTATAATTTCATATTTCTCTGCGGTATGACTTGGAATCTTACATCTGCGCCCATGCCTGGAATATGTAACTAGACAAAACGCGGCACTAAAAGGGCAGCGCAACAATGTCCCGAGATTTTGATGCGCGCTGACCCCGGCGATGTCATGGCGGCTATAAATATCCTCAGCATCCGGATGATGCACTCGTCATGACATCATTCGTTTCAGCAGTTAAATGTCCGAGAACTGAGACAATAGAAGAGCGGCAGATCCATTCCTCGCGCGTGCATGTAGCAGACTCATGCACGGAGATTTATCTTATGCAGCTCAGAGTGCTGCAAAAATATGTTTAAATATTTATTTTTTTACAGTAACATCGTTCCACAATCCGCAACGAAGAAACTTTGTTTTTAGGCATACTGTCTGATATTGTCATCGCGGAGAAAGATGCAACTTCAGAACGTCTCAGAGCAAAATGTAAGAGCCAAAGCGCGACGTTACAACTAAACACCGTTTTCACTTCTTTCACCCTGATGGCAGTTAGGGAATAGGCTATAATAACTTTGTGGCAACATAGTGTAACTTACACTTCGTGCGTGGCGCCAAAAAGACAAATGTAATCAGTTCCCATTGGCTGAGGGATTCGGGGATCGGCTGGGAGTTCTTTACGAAGCCGTCAAAAATTGGTTCCTTCCTTGCGGGAGCATTTTTTTAAACTGGTTGGTAGAATTATTATCAGTCATCCTGCCGGTTCATTGATAGTCAGCCAGATTTTTGTTAGCTATTAATCAGCCTATCAAACTGGTTGCTGATATTTTTACATCATCATACAATTTTTGTATTGCAATCGTAGGTAGGTAGGGTAGGTTTTTCTATTAAGTCCTTTAAGTCAAAGTATCTGTGGCAACAAAATAAAGACAATTTGAAGACAAAAGCATCTATCAGGAATGGGCGAGGCAACTTTATGAATTGAAATTAATGTAACGTCTTACGATGTAAATCTTCAAAATTATAGTAAATATTAACAGTATTTAATTTATTTGTTTTATTGTAATTGATGTTAGGTATATTGTCAGGGTCTTCATAAAAAAGCAGCACTTTTAAATGGTTATATTTCAGCTGTTACATTAGATACATCAATGGTTTTGGTATTAAAGTATCCCTGAAAGATGGGAATTTTATGTTATGTAAAAAGATTTTCAATATGAGACTCTCCAATAGCCACCGTCATATTCAATCGTCGATGAAAACTACCCACTACTTCTTCGAGAGTTTCATCACGAATTCCCTGCACAGCAGTTTAAATGTTGGCTTTCAATCCATAAATTGTATGAGGATTGTTCTGGTAGACTTGGTTCTTCATAAATCTCTATAAATGAAAATCACAAGGATTAAAGTCCGGTGACTTGGGAGTCCAAGTCCATCCAAGATCATGAAATCGTTCCTGATAACGATTAGAGATTACTCTACCATGTAAATGCTCATCCAGGAAATCAAGGATTGCATTTGTTTTGTGCTGTTTTGCACCATCTTGGAACTATGCCTCACTCATATTTGTCCCCATGCCTTGAAGAGTTGTAACAAAATCTTCTTGCAGGACCTGTAGATAGTGATCAGTTTTAAGGTCCAATAATTCCGACAGAAGACATGTCGCCAGACAAGGAACTTCTGAGGATGTAGATTTCGTGTGGGTTCTGTCATACACTCCATTCTGCTTATTTTTGTTGTACGTTTAATGAATATGGCGCTAGGTGGCAGCCATTATTACACTTCAAATTCCCAGCCCTCAGGAGTTCCACAACGCAACAATTTATCGATGGGCTATAGTCTATGTAATGTAGTAGTGTAATAGTACAGTATATAATAGTCATTTTGTGAAGACCTTGTAGTTATACATAATTATTATTACTGCGTCAAAGGACAGAATAGAATTAGGCTATATGATCCCAAAATTTCACTGTTTTTTACATGATCTGAAATCACAGGGTACAAGGTGAACGACACAAATAGTTGTGCGCACAGCTATTATCATTTGTCTGTAGGAGCGCCACAATCCAGGTTGTATTGCATATCAAGTCTGTCGTAGATACATTTAAGAGACTCGCAGTAAATCCTCCAATAAAGTGATAATGAGGGGAACTCTCTTGAAAGACAGCAGTCGTAAAACAACCGTTATGATAGCGAAGGAGAACTCTTAACCTCTTGTGGGGAAAGCATACATTATCACATGTCGTCTGCTATCTGTTTTATTCGTGCTTTTCAATAAATAAACCAGCGAGCTGACATTAATTGCCAGTTATCTAGAAGCGAGCGGAGACGAATGTAGGCCACACGCACTGCCTCGGCGCTCATAAGCATTCCTTCCACTAATCAGATTCCATAAATATTGAGATGAACACACGTCCACGTGTTGGGAGGGGACATGAACAGCGAGAATGAAGAATCAGCGCTATTTACCAGTTAATTGTTCACATCGCCACCTCTCCACAGAAATCTACAGAAACAGAAATATAGATATGAGGAAGTAGATTTCTGGATGTACTGTAAATGGAAATATTCACTTAGAAAAATTCGTACATATCAATGTGCGATGGTAGTTTTGTGTTATCCATAGATCATTTGTTATAACAATAAAGAAAAGAATAGTAATATACGTTACAAGAGCGGTATGTTGACGTTTTCATGGTCGAGGAAAAGATTGAAAAAGCGAAACGTAGTTGAGCTTTTTTAATTTCCGAGAATTGAAAACAAACATACCGCTCGTGTATCGTACATTATTTTGTGCGAAGATCGTTTATTACATATCTGAAAGACGAATTTCTAATTAGTTGCAATGAAATCTCCATGTTGGTTTCTGTTTAATGACGGCAACTTCGGAAAACCAAAATATCTTTCTTCAACATTGTTGCTATAAAATGTTTTCAGTGTTTACTATACTCCAGCAGGCCGTGATATACGTCTGTCTTTTTTTCCCCCAATCTATAAATGCGAACTTAAAACAAACGGTAAGGTTATGTAATGATTTATTTTTCATTTTAATATTTTAACAATATTATTTATATAACATATTGCAGTAATAACATCCGCATCTGGAATCTTGTTGATTTTTTCACGGCTTCCTTAATGTTACTTGTATCAGGAATGCAATAAGTTTCGTGGAGTAGTAGACTTTACTTAATTTTTGCAAATATTTAAAAACAATAATTAACATTGCAATTTAGGTGAAATTGCAGTGGTAAGTTTCCAGTTTATAATTATTACTATGTTAAACGTCTCTAAAAATAATATGTTAAAAGCCTAAAGCAGTAAAATGAATGTTGCGCTTAAGCGGTAAGAAGAGGGAAATTGTTATGTGTGTTACGTTGGGAATACTGAATGTGGTATTTCACACTTACCGCGTATTGGCTCTGTGCGGAAAACAAGCAAATACGCACGATCTCGCACAAATATTTTTTTTTTCTCAATGCCACCCTCCAGGTTGTCATTTGACATTTCTGGTCTCTCCTCGCAATGGCTTATTTGTAACCCACTTCTGAGGGTTAACGGGAAATGGGGAGGAAGGCAATAAAAGAGGATGAGTAAAGAAAGGAGAAATTAAAGAAAACGAGAAGCATAAAAGGAGTGGCACAATACAAAGAACAAGAAAAAACTGAGAGAAAGAAATACTGTATATCTGATGTTGGTGACGAACATGACAACGGTGTGATCCACCACAGTTTTCTGTCAGTTATAAGCGTTTCATCAAACGGGCATAGATTCGATCCCAGGCAAATCTTTAATACCTCCTTCCGTTTCGAAGTTCGTTCTCGTGTCTTACATAAGCTGAGCTGTTGGTTCAACGTAATGTGACAATTACTGCGGACTGACAGGCTCGACAGAATAATTATTAGTCGACTTGTCGATGACGTCACTGCTTAAAGGTTACTACTCCGTTTCGTTCCAACTTGTAAACTGCAACATTTCAACTGCTTTGCTAATACCACGTCTCATATTTCACTTCCGGTTCTTCAGCGTATCGTACGGGAATAGTAGTGAAGTGTCATGGAGATGAAGGCTACATAACGCCAGTCCATAGCAACTGCAATTCTTCATCCTCTAACGTCTCTTTAAACTACAGACGCTATTCAGAGACGCTGAGATGATTGTAATTAAAGTTTTCAATTAAGGCTAATCTTTAAAAAATGAGATCATTTAGAGGCGATGAAATTATTCTAACTGCAATTCTCTGTTCCAAACTGCTAATTTTTTGGATGAATTGGCGCTGAATTATTAAATATGAATAAACTCTCAAGTAACGATACATGACAAACAGTAACACAAATTAGCGATGTGACAAAACGCTTGAAGAGACGATTTCATTAGACATTCTTATTGTTTGTACGTTAAAATGTCGAATATAGGTTCTGATAATAATCGTTGCACCTTCTCTGTTGTCCGTATACTCATAAAATAATATTTTCGATATTTTTCCCAGCATGCATTTGTAATTCTAGATCCAGAGTGCTCGTGTTGGTTTCCAGTGGGTAATTGCAAATTAAATTCACACTTCCCACATGTACGTATATATGTGCGTGTTATGTTAAGCTATGATATCGCTCCATGCTGACAACACGACGAGCGAGCCCAGTGACTTCTGAATGCCAGTTGTTTATACTTTCCACACGACTGTGGCATAAAAGGCTATCAGGACTCAACGCTTAAAAAGTGATGATTATTTTTTACAAGGCAGCAACATGATAGCATATTCCGAACCGTAGGAGGAGAGAGAACCGTTTCCTTGGGAAAGGGGGGGGGGGGGAAGCAAAACCATAGAATCCCATATAACGGGGTTATGGGGGACATCATTTACTTCCTCTCCCCGTTATAGCTTGACCGTGGTACAGTATATTGGAATATGATTACTTAAAGGTATTTTCGAGGGCATGTTTCTTACAGTGTTACATCCACATCCGCGATGTTTCGGACCGAGTTGTACTGGACTTAAACTGTAGGCCTACTACAAATTATAATAGGGCATTACTTAAAACAATTTCCCTCTTTTTCTCTCTCGTACAGAAACACATGTATGCATCAATAAAACTATGTAATAGTGTTAACAGAAACTTTTTATATGAAGTTTACCTTCCTGAAGATATTATATGAAATATAAACTTTAATTATTTTATTTAATCTCGTCTTTAAGTTTACACATTATACCGGAATCACTTTTCTTTTTTCTGCATTGTTGTGCAGTATGTTATTCAAATTTCTCCAAGTGGCGACCTGAACACCTGCAGACTTCTAACATATGAGTACAGGCTGTTACAAAAAAACACATTATACTGCTTCCATTCCTTAAATGAGGTATAGAAATTCTTATACGTTCAGAAATTAAAAATAAATAGGCCTATTATAGTCCAGACACATGATGTGAAGACATTAATTAATCAATTTAAGCACTGAAACTTAATCCTAAACAAAAGCAAAAAAGATCTTTTGAATTCAATATTTTCTAACGTTAATAGAAAAAAAGAGAGTTCAGACAAGTTTCGGGGAGCAGTGACGTCCACACCCCTCCATAACTCCGCCTATGTTCCGAACGACGGAAAAAATCGAATTAATCTGCTATGCATGAATCCCGAACAGCAATACGTGTATTCCCTTCAACATGACACATTTGTATTACATATGAGACCCACACAAGTAGTACTCTACAGTACACATTAAGAACAGAGGGGAAGACTATATATATAGCCTAATGCACCACGAGCAAACAACAAGGAGAAGAGAAAAGGTACGGAGGGAGAAGAGGAAAGACAAAGGGGGAGAAGAAAAAATACACAAAAGAGAAGAGAAGAGAAGAGAAGAGAAGAGAAGAGAAGAGAAGAGAAGAGAAGAGAAGAGAAGAGAAGAGAAGAGAAGTAATACAGAATTACAGAGGGAGAAGAGGAAAGATACAGAGGTAGAAGAGGAAAGGAAAAGAGAGAAAAGAGAAAATTGAATAAAAGTGCACTGTTTACGTTTTCAGGCGAAGTTCCTGATTCCGATGAGTGTTTTCACAAGAATAGGCTATACTCTTACGAATACAGTCTTATTAATAACCTCACGTATGAAATCACTAATAACACGTCAACACGGACCAGCCAATCACAAACTTTTCATCTACTTACTGTACATTACTTAATATTATCAGTTTAGAATCCCAGGGTTTTTTTAACGTTTGAAGGATATCCTGGAAACTCTTAAAAATACTTCATTGAAAATGCGATGCCATCGATGAACTCATCGGTGACTTAAACAAACGTGCACGTCCTCTTGCTATTGCAAAGTATATTTAAACAGTTTATTACTTCACAGCTGGCCTTCGCCATAATGCATAATTCCACAGCCTTCTACTGGTGTAGGCAATTAAACACATCTTCAATGCAAACGTGTAGGAGTTTACCTCAAGTTCGCAGCACGACGTGAATCATGGATTCTTAATTTTTATGCAGAACTGCAAAAAACTATGACTCTTGTTCTCTAGGTCAAGTGATGCGTCACATCGATAAAACATGTCCATAGATTTAACAGTAGGTGTCACTGAATTGCACATAATTTCACGTGTACAAATTACAAAGCACTGAAAACATGCATGGCGTTCTCATGTTAACAAAGTTCGATTTCTTACAGATACTTTCTTTTGTGAAGTCACAAGACTAACTTCCCGTTAAATTTGCTCATAGATACTGAATATGAGAGAAGATGGCATGTTGGAAACAACTTTTTACCCCACGACAGGGAGTTAAATGTCGGTTACCAAAATCGGGAGAGAAATACGTCCTTTGCATCTATGCTTATGCGCTCAATGAAATAGCTCCAGCGAACTTCAATAATAAGAATTTCAGAAATACCAAGGGAATGAAACACAATTTTTCCCTCGGGATAAAGCCCTTGGGCTACAATCATGTACATCGGGAAGAATCATGGGTTTCCCTCCTTTAATGTGTAATATAACTTACAGACGCCATTGGACGTGGAGATACAAGTTAAATTGGTGCATGGCCTAACTACTAATAACATAAGCATTCAAACTATTGTTACAGTAAGCATTTGAGATTCTGTTATGTCCCGGAAGGAGTGCCCATACTAGGTGCAGAAAAAGACGTAGCCTACAAAACTTGATAGTACTTAAAATTCATTCGTGGTTAACGGAACTGTTAACGACCACATGTCAACATCTTCCCTTAAACTGCGCACATGCTTGGATCTTAAAACATTCTGACAAATTCTGCCATTTTTCTGTTTCACCAAGGTCCCGGAACGGGTGCCCATGCTCGGTGCGGGGAAAACGTATTCAAAAAGAGAATTAGAATTTAAGAAATGTTGGTGTCCTTATCACAGGACTTCTCCTTCTCTCTGGGATCTGCGGTGACTTCATTGTGTAAGAGGTATAAACAAAAAATTACTTTATTTTTGTAAGTGATCCATTTGTAAAAAGTGCCACAGATTTCGTTCCGTAACATTTGCCAGTTTCCTTGTATTTGAGAAAATATGCAGACTTGCAGCATTTTCTGCCGCATCGTATGTGTACGGTTTCCATAAAAGATAGCGAAGTTCTATCTACGTATTTTCCCGGATATTCATACTGGCGATAAAGAGGCTTGAAGGACAATATTCCACTGCGTGTAGCACAGCGACATAATGCTAGCAACAAAAATAAACGATAACACGTACAGTGAGTGACAGGTAATTCCTTATTACTGTCTTTAAGCTGAGACTAATTAATACTTTAATTTAGAAGAAAGTATGTAACAGTACGTCAATCATCTTCTGCTGAACATCCATTTGTGTGCGCGCAACTGTTAGTCTCCAACCACATTAGAGAAGTTGTCTACATATTATTAGTTATTACAGTCAAAGATATCGCTGCGAAATAAGTCATTTTTATATTTTAGACGTGAAAGTACGAAATATGTTAAGTATATAAAAGTTTCGTTGTTGATAAGATGAAAATATACGCGCACGGAGAATTCTTACCTTCAGCGCAGTATTTCTTACGATAAGATAAAATAATTGTGTCAGTAAGTTCAAAAGGACGAGAATAATATTGAATGTTGAAGCTTCTTGCAGTATTTAAGTATTAAAATAAGCCACAACAAAATAATATTTTAACATGAACATCGCAAGAAGATTTATCAAACTTGTTTTGCAGTTTTAACGTGAAATGTTTACACGTTTGTTAAAAAAAAATTGTTATGTTTTATTTAACGACTCTCGCAATTGCCGAAGTTATATCAACGTCGCCGGTGTGCTGGAATTTTGTCCGCTGGAGTTCTTTTACATGCCAGTAAATCTACTAACATAAGCCTGTCGCATTTAAACACTATACCAACTGTGCCAACCAGGCCGACTTTATACGTTTGACATTCGAGAAATGTGGCCACAATTTTGTTAATACGGTGACGTCATTAATTACTGTAGACTGGATGACTGATATAAATTACGATGTGTTCAAAGCAAAGTATTTTCGAATCCAGGCAGCCGTGATAAAGCATAAAGCGGAAAGAAATGAATGTGGCATAATGAATTCATTATTATTCGTATATAAATGCATGTCACTAAGAAAATGCAGAAGTATAAAGGCGGAAATAATTAGGCCTAATTTAACATAGTCTAATTCTGAAATAGTTAACTGTGATATTAATTTCCAAATGAATAGTTCTCTGTAATGACATATTATTATTATTAATTACAATTTCAAACAACATATTGCAGTCATATTGATGTGTGAATCGTTTCAACTATCAATTTCATATGTTGTCTCGAGACTAGGCCTCATGGACTGAGGAAGCGATTATGAAGTAGTTAACGAGGAGACTTCGCCTTGTTAAATTTAAATGCGGGGAGTACGAAGACAGAAATGAAAACAAATATCAAAATGTTATTTCAAATCCCAAACATGCTCACAATAACAATCACGAACAGCATAGACGTTTCACGAAATTACAGGGATTAGATTAATCCCCTGTCACCTTTTTTTTAATTACCGTACATCCTATTCCCTCTTGCTTGAGAATATTTTGTACGTAAGTGAATAGCGAGGAAAGAAGAAATGACGCATACAATCATAATAACTTTATACAGGCCTATAGCATAACATTGAACCTACTTGCAATTTATTGTAACTTTCAAAATATATTAAAATTGGAGGTCTTACATAGAATGTCGCTCAGCCACGTGAACATCCTTGTCTTAATCGACCGTCTGGAGTCAAGATGCACTGTACAACATACCTGAAACAAACAAGATATCAGTTAACTTAAAAAGCACTCTAATGATTTCGAAACGATAAATACTAACATTCTTACATTAGACCATTCACAGGTTGTTTAAGACCACATGGAAATACACGAGAAGCATCGCTGTGGACGAAGAGAGTTGCCGATCTGATTCCAGGTAGAATAATGCCAACCTGTTCTTGCAATAGTTTCGTCAAAAAGGATGCACTTTTAACTGCACAGGTTATTCAGCATCGAAATTCAACGCGGATTCAAGATGGGTTGGACTGATTACCTGGTTGGGTTTTTTCCGACATTTTCCCAACTGTAAAACGAATGTCAGGCAAGTTAAGACGAATCCTCGATCTCATCTTGCCAAATACCACAGTGTTGACATCCTACTGTATGTGTCAAATTGGAAATGTACTGTGGAGCTGGGTAAACTTGACCATAAAACAAACAAGAAATTAAGCCATCATATCAGTCCTATTGGTGACTTAATTCATTCATTCATAGTGTTCTACCCAAGGGCAGGTCTTTCACTGCAAATCCAGAATTTTCCAGTCTTTCCTTTTTCTGCCTTCCCCTTTGTCTCCACATACGATCCATATATTATCTTAATGTCGTCTATATGGAGGGGGAAAGGAACTGACCACTCTACCCCATTATCTCCTGGCCTAATTGCCTCATGAGTGGTGCCGTCTTGATATCACTTGTGAGGTTCAGACCTGTCTTCGGACAGTTGACTAAACAACATCTGATATCTTCTTTTGCCACGAACTCTTCTCCCGTTCACCATTCCTTCCAGAGCATCCTTCAGTAGGCAGTTTCTTCTCAACCAGTGACCCAGCCAATTCTTTTTCCTCTTTCTGATCAGTTTCAACATCATTCCTTCTTCATCCATTCTTTCCAACACAACTTCGTTCCTTACTCTGTCCGTTACACACGCTCCATTTATGACTTAAAGTAATAAAAAATATGAGTACTTAAGAAACAGAGAGAAACAATGAACTTTGAAAATATGTTCAGTGCTTCTGATAAAATGGTTTAAATCTTATTTTATGGTCAATTTACTCCAGTTTACGTTACAGAAAATAGTTCATTTTAGAGGAAATAGGGAGGGAGTACGCCAGTACCTTACAAGTTATAAGTCTTATCTAAAAAAAAATTGCCCTTCCCCCAAGCAAAAACTGAAATGACAATTTGCAGCAAGTCTTTGCCATTTTACTTCGCAAAGAAAACCGTCGTGTGTTATTGGAACTGTATTACGATTAGAACATGAATTGATGTTGCAGCTGTTTTATTCGTCACGGTCATGTCGTGCAGGCTACAGAACACTCCTAATCAGTCACGTTGCATAGGTGTGATAGCGCGTGTGGAAGTCGTCTACACTTGAAACATTGCTCTATGCTCAGATAAACAGGCGCTCGCGTCTTTGGACCATTGTTAGCAATTGCGCTACCGACTTCCTTCATTCAAGCCTGCAAGGTAGTCGCAGAAAAATCTCTTGGGACAGCCAATCATCATCACCATCAACTTTTGTTGAAAAGTATCAGAGGATTTGAGGAAATTCCTACATTGAGGAATTCGGGTATTGTAATTAGGACAAATAAATAATTTTAAATAAAACTATGTACTTTATTTTGACGTGTAAAATACATAGTTTTATTTTAAAATGTTTTTCACGAAGTGGTACATCTTGTAGAATTTTCTGAGTGAAAACAACTCACACTCGTGTCCAACTTCCATTCCAACCACACGATCACCACAAATGAAATAAAATTGTCGCTTGTACCGACTGCCGGACACAGCAGAAAGCTTTCCATAAGGACTGGGTGAGTTCAATATTGTCTCGTCTTTGTCCTGAATTATCTTATTATTATCTCACACCTTGATCTTTGCCAGAGTAAACAGCATGGGCGCGTAAGGTTAATTCATAAAATGGCTGCGGGAGCAAGTGCCGCTTATCGATAAGAAAATAAAACGGGCGCACTGCCCCCATATACACTCACGGACAGGAGAACGCGAATTCGATTATGCGCACTGTTCAAAACATACAGAGGTGAGCCTGCCTGGAGAGAAATAAAAAATAGGTTGCAACCGCCAAATTACTCTTCAAGGAACGACTACTCATATAAATTGAGGGAAAGAAGACAGAGGACGGACATTGGAAAGTTTTCTTTTCTCAATCGTACTATCAGGGACTGGAATGCTTTACCTGCAGACTTACTAAAGGCTTTACCAACAACCAAAAACGTATTTAAAAATAGGCTTAAGGACTTTATTAATAGACGATAATTATACACAGTATGTAAAGGATGTAAATGATATTTTGTTATTGAAGTGTTGTATCAGTGAAGAATTATGTTGTGTCAGTGAAGTGTGTTGTGTCAGTGAAGTGGGTTGTGCCAGTGAAACGTGTTCCTGTCAGGGAAGCTTTATAGTTTATAGTGGCAGTGCAAAGTATTTGAACAGTGAAATGTTTTTGAAGTGTTTGTGAAATCAGGATAGAATCAGTGAAATGTGTCGTAGTTCCAGTGCAGTGAGTGAGTTGACAGCGAAATGAGTGTAATGTGGAAAGGTACTTGTGCAGATATGAACATATCATACTCGTGGGTTTTAGTTCGAACTTAGATTTAAGATACAAATTAGATTTATTTTAAATGTTATTTTAAGTGATAGTGCTTCATTTAATTTAGGATATTCCCTATTATTATTATTATTATTATTATTATTATTATTATTATTATTATTATTATTATTGTTAGTATTAATTATTGGTATTATTAAGTGTATTTTTAATTAACAAGTTTATTATTGTCATTATTGAGTGTAATTAGTTACCACTGCCACCGGGTATATACCCATTGCAGTGTGAATAAATACATACATACATATAATGTAGCCTACTATGTACCTGTTAAAGGAAGCCTACGAACGACTGGCAGCGCATAAAAAAATACATAAATGGTGTAAAATTCTCTCACTCAAAACAGTCTATAGCTACTGCTTTCAACTATTACGAAGCCATTTTGTCAACATCAGGAAAGAAGCAGGAGAAAATATGACATGTCTTTAACTATGAGGTGACCACGCCCCAATGACCAGGACAAGAACAAGGCAAGGCTCTTAATGAAGGCTGCTTTGTGCTATAATACAACGATCCTCTATTGATAAATTCACAATTATCTACTTCGGTATAAAGGGATTTCAAGACTAGAAAAAAAAGTAGACTGTCTAGCTGCGAAGAAGGGAAGATTAAGATCACTTAAAATAAATGAAATGTGCAACTTCAACTACCATAAAATAATTAAAGAAAAAAAGTTATTTTGTTTGTATGAAGGCAGTTAAAATATACTCTGAATAATATTCGTAATGCTACTCCAGAATAAACTAGTTTTGCAAGGACTAGCTCACACTAATTGATTTAAAACGTAAGAATTAGATTAGACATTCTAGCAGTAAAACAACAAATATCAGCAGCCCGGTTTGTGGAGATTCTTGAATTTCTTAACGAGTATTGCATTCCTTTGGAAGTAAATTACATTGATAGCTAATCTACTTGATAATGCGTTTAATTTATACAAAACTGTTGTGCGTGTATGTATGTGCTTTAATCAGAACAACATTTTCTCTTTACGTGCAAGACATCTCGAGCACTTAAAAAGACACTAACGTTAATTTTATATAAAGTAGTAGAGTCTATAATTTTTTGACCTGCAACTACTCTCCTGCTTCAGAATAACTGCCACAAGCCACAGCTGACTACCGCGCTATCAGTGTCTTGGGTCATAAGATTATCAGCGCAACACAGTAGCTAGCTGCAGTGCAACGGCACGTTCTCACCGTCAGTCAAACTGTTTATGCAGACATGTGACCTCCGCTTCATAATTGCTCCAAGATAAGGTCAACGATTCAAGGCAGAGAAGGTGGGTGGTGATAACCGTCACACACCCTCGGAGTAGCACAATGTATCGACATCTTGTACACAGCTCAACAAAAGGAGCAACATCAGTATGAAGCAACTACAGGAGTTGAATGTCAACCAAGCCGTTAAATACAGACGACGGCGATTGAAGTTGCAGTAACATTCAGATATGATTCGAAACTAATGTAATTCCTTGTTCAACGTCCTTGCGAATTATATTCAAAGACAAGATGATTATAGGTCTAATTGCAATTAATTATTAACGCTACTATTTAAAGGTGACAAGATGATTCTTTATTATATTTTATTTTATCTAACATTCATTTTCAACTACACATATGTTATTCCTAGGAGACAAAAATGTTGTAACCTTTTATTTAACGTCCGTTTAGAACTATAAAAGCTATTCAAAATTAATTAGAATCGAAATAATTAATTCTTAACTTAAAATCCTCTCTATGGCAGAGATTATTTAGAGAACATGCCACGATTGTACTGTATTTGTTTGTTTAAGGTACCGTTTAAACTACAGAGGCTAATCAGACATAATGAGATTATTGTGATAAAATTATTTATTTAACGTTCTTTGAAACTACAGAGTCTATTCCGGGACGATGACATTAGTTTAATTGTAATTGTTTATTTAGCGATCTTTTAAACTACAGGGACTGTTCAAAGACTACGGGATGACTGCAATCCATTAATTCATTCATTTATTTACCCATTCATTTGCTCATGTATTTATTTATTTGTTTATTTATATTTTTAATTTATTTATTTACTTATTTATTTATTTACTTATTTATTTTTTACTTACCGGTACTCATTTATTTTTTTACTTCTCTACTTACTTATTTATTTACTTATTTACTTATTTTAAATTGACCAGAGTTAAGTGTACCACTCCCTGTCTTCTACCATCCCCCATTTTGTAACTACAGTAGTGTGTCAAAGAACGAAGACAATAGTTTATTTGCACCAGAGGCGTTTCATGGTTCAGATCAGTATTTCCTAACTATATCATATATGATCACTTAAGTTTCCTTGCTGAAACATATTCATCATCAGTCCGAAGTGGAGCTGATAAATTTTCTATTCGTGATGAAGCTGTTATTTTTTTTATTCCAAGCTGAAACGTATCTCTGAAGCAATTCGCCACTTATGAAGGGGTGTGTCTGCATATATTCCAGTTTAAGAATCGCTCATTCCTTGGTACTTTGTATACATCAATAGCAGAGTTCAGAAAGGTCTAACAAGTGGCCACATCTGAAGGTAATAGTAAACAACTAACATATCCTGAACTCTTGACAATCGTGCTCAAAATATTTCTCTATGCAAATCGTTCTTGCCATAGGCTGTGGCAGACTAATCCCGATGGTCCTCGGCTCATTCTTTCGGTGAAAGGATCTCTGCAAATTAAGTGCTTTGTCGGATATTTAAAGTTTCCACATGAATGCTCGCCCGAGTTTCACAACACATCCGTAATTGGAACTGAGGAGGACAGCAAGCCCGGAGTGACCCGGCATTATGCCTGCATGGCTTTCTACGTCACAGAAGGAACAAGGGTAGCGGGTATATGCGTAAAGTCCTACAGTAAAACCCCGGTTTTCCGTCACCCTATTAACCGATTGGTGGATTATCCGACTGTCTCTTTTTTTTTTTTTTTTTTTTTTTTTTTTTTTTTTTTTTTTGCAGAACAAATATGAAGTACTGTACATTATATTAGTACGAGTGTTTTTTACAAACCTTTACCCTTATACAGTGTGGTCTAATCTTCGAGGGGCCGTACTGTCTAACTTCTATGCAAAATATCTTCCACAGGTGTCAAAAGAAAACATGCTGTGTTACGAAAAAAAGTGTAAGTAATTGAGTGGTTTGGAGAAAAAAAACTGTGGTTCATCTCGCATCAGAATACGAAATAGGAATTACAATTGTGCATGATTTAATGAAAAACAAATATAAAGTATGTAAATCTATTCAACTGCTGTTGAAAACCAGACTTTAATTAGTGAATTTCTAATCTATGAGCTATCTAGCGTGTTAAAACAAGACCGTGGAGAAAATTACGAAACTGTATTATGCACTTAATTTATGAAAACCTTATATGGTACGGATTATCCAACTTTTTCGACTAACCGTTCACTCCATCCCCTTTATTACCACGGATAATAGAGGTTCTACTGTATTTTACTTTACAACTGAAATGTCCGTTTACACTTACACACAATCAGGCGGCTAGAAGGCGGAGATCCCATGCAATTTATTTCGCCAATAGGGGCGAAGTGATCAGAGCGATATTTTACCCCGTAATGAATTTTATAGGAAGCGCAACATATCTTCGAGCCACAATGAACATTAAGATGGGATTAAAAAATTCTGTGTAATACAATATCAATTGATTACTACAGCCGTCAAACCAATATGAATATAATTATGATTATGATTAATATTATTTTTATAAATATAAATAATACTTCATTTGATGCTAGTCTTGTAACATAAATAAATAATACTGACCTGGACATTTACACAAATTACTATTCTAAAGGAAATGTTCAGGAAAGTAACTTTATATCTCGAAATATGTTACTATTTTTCAACAATTCTCAACCAGTTATGAATTCAGAGGTGACTGGTTATAGGCCTAAATCTCTTCGAAGCTGAAAAATTCTTTGTCAGGGGATTTCAGATGAATAAAAGCTACTGCTGGGCCAAAAGTCACTACGATACTCATTTCAACCACAGTTTAGAACTAGGAAACAGGCATTAAAAAGGCTTTGAAAGAAACTGATTAGGATCAGATACTGTGCGGAAAATTATGTTTAAGTGTTCCAGATCATCTTCACCTATTTATCAACGCAGAAAGAAAACGAATTTTAAAAACAAAGAAAGCAATGGATAGTGACATACAGTAAGACCTACCCTGCATTTGTTTACTTTTAACCTTTATCATAATTAAAAATTTTTGAATGTGGATTTCTTCCACAGGCAAAGACCTCTCTGCTTTATCTGCGCGACCTTATCATTTGCAATGCAATACTTAACTGCGTGCTTTCTAAATACATGTACAGTAATTAGTTTTACATACTGTAGTTTGCATAAAACAGTTTTTCGTATCATCATTTCTCATATTTTCCTATTGCTACGGAAATTAGTATTTAAGAGTAGCACAAATATTAAAATATATTATAGTTTCACAATGAGATTCAATTTACATTCCATCCTTTTAATTATTTTTTCCTTAAAAACCAACTTAATCGTTTCATTTGAAAATTATTCTAAATAATACAAAAGATCAGGGAGAAAACTTTTGTATATGATTTGCACTGGATTACTATTTTATGTGTTTTTTTCCTTCAAATAGAGACCCATTAATTTGTTTACAAACTTGTGAAATTTCATGTGAATCATTCCCAGATAAATAGACTCTTACATGTTGAAGATGAACAAAATTTGACATAACCTATACAAGAAATCGCTGTCAATAGATACGAAAACAACGTTTTCGGGATCAGAGATACTGCAAATCTGTAATTCCGTGAAAATGTCGTAGTTTATATTATACTCGTAGGTCTAATGAATGAAGATGATAGGGAGTTGTTGGAATGTCACAGGGGAACCAGAGTATCCAGAGAAAACCCCTACGTTGTCTGAACCACATACTTGTCAAACATTAGTTATAAATTCAGGGTGGATTCACGAGGATATGAACTGGGGTCCCCTGGCTTAAAAACCCAGCGCACTAGTGCTTAACATCGTGATGGTCGAAGAAGTTAAAATTATGAGTATGTACAAAAAGCTAGTAGTTTGTTATCAGATGGTTTTTTTTTAACCAATAAGGGGGGGAAAAGGTGACAGGCTTGCCTGTCCAGGTGATCGAATCCTGGACCTCCTGAATATAAATCCATATTATAACGTTTTTATTTTAAAAATTGTCTAATGTATTACACTTACAAAAAAACCGTCTGAAGCGACTCGCGGGTGTGTCTATGTGGAATATTGAAAACGCAGCGATTAAAACTGTGACCCGTGACAACGAGCAACCGTCACTGGGTGGGGTCTCGTCAACATAATGAACTGGAACATTAGGCGGGTCTATTAAGTCATTTCGCATTACAATTACGAAGGAAGACGTAGTCTACCATCGTCTCATCGTAGTCTGCAGTCAAAGCTTGGGTACCGGAAAAAATTTCGATTCAGCAATTTCCCTGTTATGAGATTTTAGGCTTTCACAGCGATCACGCTTGAAAGAATCTTGCTTTTCAACCGTGTGGGAATGAATGTCTTAGTCGTTTCTATCACTATCAGTGTCTCACTGCACTGAGGTTTACCCACCTTGTTGTGCCTAGCTAGCTCAAACAGCTGTATCGAAGTTTTAAAAACCACTCCGTGAGTTCCGAACTTGATTTTCTTCTGTTCCTAACCAATTTTGTTAAAACAATATGAAAACCAATTGAAGGAAAACAACAATTCAGATTTGAAACAATATAAAACTTTCCACAGGCTGAAGGTGACAATCCTACCAATGGACTTGCTTTCTCTTGGCCAGGCCCCAACTGAAAGGACTTATTAATTGCTTCCAAGTTCTACGAGGCGCATCCAAAAAGTAAGTTTCCCGATTTTTTCCCCTTGAAAGTAAAAGTAATTAGCCGTGTCAATTGCGCATGCGTAACAGATCTATGACGTATCAATCATATGCCAGCCGGACAGGTCCCGCCTGGTGCCAGTAGCGTGGCAGCAGTGGTCCGAAATGGAAGCTCTTATTCCTTCTCCCGCCGCCTGCGAGGTTCGGTCGGTGATAAAGTTCTTTAATGCACAAAGCATTGCGCCAATTGAAATTCATCGGCAGCTCTGTAAGGTCTATAGGCCGAACATCATGAGTAAGCAGATGGTGCGTCGCTGGTGTAGGCAGTTTTCTGAAGATCGTCAAAGTGACCATGATGAAGAGTGCATTGGGCGACCGTCCCTCATCAATGATGATCGTGTTGAGCTGGTGCGGCAGTGCATCATGGAGAACCGTCGCTTCACGATTACGGAGCTGAGCAGCCATTCTCCGCAGATATCGCGATCCTTGTTGCATGAGATTGTCACTAAGCACCTGCTATTAAAAAAAGTGTGTGCCAAGTGGGTGCCGAAAAACCTGACACCCGAACACAAAATGCAACGTTTAGGAGCAGCACTGACATTTCTGCAACGGTATCACGATGACGGCGACGAGTTCTTCGACAGGATCGTCACGGGCGATGAGACTTGGATTTCGCACTATACCCCGGAAACCAAGCAGCAGTCAATGCATTGACGGCATAGTGGATCTCCGGTCAGGACGAAATTCAAACAGACGCTGTCGGTACGGAAAGCGATGTGCACGGTGTTCTGGGACAGGAAGGGCATTCTGCTCATTGACTTCCTTCCAAGAGGTGAAACAGTGAACGCTGACCGTTACTGTGAAACACTGCGAAAATTGTGACGTGCCATTCAAAACAAGAGGCGTGGAATGCTTACTGCAGGTGTTGTGCTCCTCCATGACAATGCTCGTCCACATACGGCTCGGCGCACAGCAGCTGTTTTGACAGAATTTGGCTGGGAGTTGTTTCATCATCCACCCTACAGTCCTGATCTTGCTCCCAGCGATTTTCACGTTTTCTTGCACCTCAAGAAATTCCTGTCCTCCGGTGAGCGTTTTGGCAACGACGAAGAGCTGAAGACGTCTGTTACACGCTGGTTCCATTCACAGGCGGCAGAGTTCTACGACAGAGGGATACAAAAGTTGATCCCACGATACGACAAGTGTCTCAATTCTGATGGTGGCTATGTTGAAAAATAGCTGAACATTGCTGTACCTGTTGCCAATAAATGTTTTCCTGAAAGTGTGTGTTATTTTTTTTTAATAGGGAAACTTACTTTCTGGATGCACCTCGTATAATAAAAAACCGGATGGAAAATTTTCATATACGAGGAAAAGATCTTCGCGCCCTCCGCTAAAACGGTTGAATGAGACTGTAATAGAACATTAGGCCTAATAGACTACTTGGAATAAGATAGTGAGTGGTAAGCAGACCTCGCACCTCGCAGCTATAGAAACCACTCACTCACTATCTTTCGTGCAGTCCGCATTTGTGCTAGGCGGACCTCGCACCTCGCAATTCGAATTCGTCGGCTTTAATCTAGGTAGGCAAACTCCCATTTCTACACACGCTCGTATTGAAACTTGTACGGAATCGGGTTATTATTTTGACGTGTAACGTCTATATTCAACTCAAAATATTGCAGGATTTTGTGAAAAGAAAATTACACTCACATTACCAGGGAAATGTTTTCGTATGCGATAAACTCAACAATGTGAACGAATCTATTCTCATAAACAAAAGCAGAGTCCGCCTGTATACATAATGTACTTGGAAGAATTTACTTCAGCCTATAGGCTAATCCACGGGAGGGTTACAATATATTAAAAAAAATCAATGTTGTTCAGTTGAACTTTGATATTAATACGAAACAGACGCGTGCACAATACATGCGTACAGTAACTGTAAAAAGTTAATACAAGGTTGGCGTTACTCACATACAGATAATAACAAATACATTTGCGGGATATTCTCAAGTGCCTTCTCAGAAGGCAGTTTTTACTACTGCTTAGTTCCTGTTTCTATTGTACTATTGTACGTTATAGATGGCTTGTGTTCATGTAACTGACTTTAAATTTTGATTTATGTTTATAATATTGGTGATTGAGGCGGTGATGAATCATATCATGTAAATTTACAATCCGACATTTGCCTTTGTGACTGAGGGAAACCATGAAAAATCCCAGTCAGATTGGTCAGGCACGGGGTTTGAACCCGGGACCTCCCGAATGCGAGTCTCAAACGTTACCATCTGAGTCAACTTGCTCGGTAAATAATTGTTTATTGTCTGTAACTCAACATTTCTTTACTACATTCTTTATTAATGCAGTATAATAATAATAATAATAATAATAATAATAATAATAATAATAATAATAATAATATGATTATTATTATTATTATTATTATTATTATTATTATTATTATTATTATTATTATTGAAGGATTCACTATTATTATTAAATTTATAGATCAGCTTATTTCATTTCATTTACTGTATTAATAACATGGAATAAAATAATAATAATAATAATAATAATAATAATAATAATAATAATAATAATAAAGTTGGAATGTAATTCAATCATATTATTTTCGGATATATATTTTTTTATCAGAATTAACTTTGATACCGACATGTTCCTGGAGTCCACGAAAAACGACATGAAAATGTACTAGGGTTTCTAATGAACGCCAGTCTGCTGTTGATTACGTTATGGAGTTTCAGTTTCTTTATAATACGCAACAAAAGGAACTGATGATTAATTTATAATTCATAATTACGAGTGGGGTACAGTACTGCATTGAGCTTCAAGGACAGTAGAGAAAGTTCCTCTGTCCGTTTTACGCAACTGACGCTCGAAGACAGCACTCCACCGAATCAACTATCTTTGTTTGGTTCCTAGAATGGGTCATAAGAAAACGAAAGGACTCTCCAAACCTTGAAATATCAACGATTGTTAATGACTGTGTTCTTTACAATGACAGCGACAAGTTTGTTCTTATAGCCAGCACTCAGGAATTCCGATAACAAAATTAATTATCTATCAGGCGTGAATGTACTGTATTTTAAGTACGGGGAATGTAACATGAAATGCAGTAGTAATAGCTGATTGTTAAAGGCTGCTTTCTACAGACTATCATGTATAATATTATTTGTTTCTTACTATGTTGCATTTGACTAGTTTACGTTGATCAACCAAAGTAAAGCTAAACGGTACTATTTTACTTTACCAGACTTAATTCTTTCAAAATATAATTACAATAATTGAATATCTTTCGGGAAAAATTATGTAACGTCACATTTTTTAAATGTGTAATGTAGGTGAAAAAAAGTAATTTTAAAACATTATTTATAACAAATTATTGCGTTCAATGGCTGAATAAACTTGTATCCTTGTTTAGCCAAATGGTTGTGATAGACCTAATGAAATATGTTCCTGAAATTATTTTCCTTTCTCCTGAAACATGAATACAGTTTTGTTGGTTACATCCTTATTCCGGGAAGGTCTTCAATGTAACAAAACAAATTATATGTAAGTACCGGCGCGAACGAATATAATATAATATAATATTACTATAATGTAAAGTCTAAGAATTAATTCCCAATTCAAAGAAAATTTTCCTTAATATGACGTACGGTATAATACAATCCGAATTACAAAATAATAAGCAAAAACGCTTACCTAATCCGACATATTATGCCAACAATACATTCTCATTAAAAATCTCTGTGTTTCCCCCCCCCCATGCACAGAATATTTCATTCTCTTTTTTTAATACATTTTACTTGATTTCTTTGGGATTAATTTCCCCAGAGCTTTATCAAATCTCTTGTGCAAGCTTACTTTGTACATCTCTCTCCCTTTTTAAATATTTCAGATTCAATAGACAATTCAATTGTCTCTCAAACAATTTAATTTGTCTCCAAAACAACGCTCACGGCCTACTTTATAATGAACAAAACCAATGTTCTCCATTCAACCACAGTTTCAGTCATTTGTTTTCAATATTTTCTTATGTCTACCCTTCAAAATTAATTACATTATTTATTTTAATAAGGAATAAGCAAATGCGACTTAGTATGAACCAAAATATTGTACTTACAACGTCTCACTCGTACGGTGAAGTATCACTTTCTGTAGTAGTTACCTTAATAACTAGGCTATTGAAGTCCGTTTTAACCTAAACAAACTTATTCAGATATTCAGAGAATTGTAAATGTAATTATTTATTTACCATTCTTTTTAAACTGCTGAAGCTTTTTAGAGAAGACTAATTTTATTAGTAAAGGGATGTTCGGAGACGATGAGATGAGACGAATTTATATTCAGAGAATTGTAAATGAAATTATTTGTTTAACATTCTTTTTAAACTGCTGAAGCTTTTTAGAGAAGACTAATTTTATTAGTAAAGGGATGTTCGGAGACGATGAGATGAGACGAATTTATATTCTTGATTTGATGGACAAATAATTTGGTCTATTTTAGTTGCTTGATTGGTAATCATTTCATGGAGGGAATACATTAAATTAAGTTAGTTTTTTAATCGGAAACAAAGATGACAGGAAGAACTGGTTCATATTTCATAATACTAAATATAGGCTATTTGTGACAGTGAGCGACATTTCGTATTGTTCTAAATATGAGATAGTTGTAAGCAGACAGCACATTTCTATGTACCGAATATAATTAAAATAATATGTAGTTAAAATCGAAGAAATGTTCACTTAAATATGCAATTTAAAGAAAATATGCAGTTAAATATGCCACTAAAGAGAAATATGCACTTAAATATGCCATTAAAATTAATAAAAGATGTTGCTTATTTAATATACGCCTACAAACAACACATGGCAGAATATCTAGCAGTTCTGCGACCTAAAATAAATCTTAAAAAATAGTAATATGCGTTACAAGAGCGGTATGTTGAAGTTTTCATGTTCGAGGAAAAGTTTGAAAAAGCGAAACGTAGTTGAGCTTTTTTAATTTCCGAGAATTGAAAGAAAACATACCGCTAGTGTATCGTACATTATTTTGTGCGAAGATCGTTTATTACATACCTGAAAGAGGAATTTCTAATTAGTTGCAATGAAATCTCCATCTTGGTTTCTGTTCAATGACGGCAACTTTGGCAAACAAATATATCTATCTTCAACATTGTTCCTATAAAATGTTTTCTGTGTTTACTATACTCCATCAGGCCGTGATATACGTCTGTTTTTTTTTTCCCCCAGTCTATGATGAGACTGGAATCTTGTTGATTTGTTCACGGCTTCCTTAATGTTACTTGCATCACGAATGCAGTAACTTTAGTGGAGTTGTAGAGTTTACTTAATTTTTGCAAATATTTAAAAACAATAATTAACAGTGCAATTTAGGTGAAATTGCAGTGGTAAGTTTCCAATTTATAATTATTACTATATTGAACGTCTCTAAAAAATAATATGTTAAAAGCCTAAAGCAGTAAAATCAATATGTCACTTAAGCAAAGCGATCTGTTTGGAAGTAAATCCCGAAAAGACAAAGTATATGACTAAGTCTCGTGACCAGAATATTGTACGAAATGGAAATATAAAAATTGGAGATTTATCCTTCGAAGAGGTGGAAAAATTCAAATATCTTGGAGCAACAGTAACAAATATAAATGGCACTCGGGAGGAAATTAAATGCAGAATAAATATGGGAAATGCGTGTTATTATTCGGTTGAGAAGCTCTTATCATCCAGTCTGCTGTCCAAAAATCTGAAAGTTAGAATTTATAAAACAGTTATATTACCGGTTCTTCTGTATGGTTGTGAAACTTGGACTCTCACTCTGAGAGAGGAACATAGGTTAAGGGTGTTTGAGAATAAAGTGCTTAGGAAAATATTTGGGGCTAAGCGGGATGAAGTTACAGGAGAATGGAGAAAGTTACACAACGCAGAACTGCACGCATTGTATTCTTCACCTGACATAATTAGGAGATGGGCAGGGCATGTAGCACGTATGGGCGAATCCAGAAATGCATATAGAGTGTTAGTTGGGAGACCGGAGGGAAAAATACCTTTAGGGAGGCCGAGACGTAGATGGGAGGATAATATTAAAATGGATTTGAGGGAGGTGGGATATGATGATAGAGACTGGATTAATGTTGCACAGGATAGGGACCGATGGCGGGCTTATGTGAGGGCGGCATCCCTTCGGGTTCCTTAAAAGCCATTTGTAAGTAAGTAAGTAAGCGGTAAGAAGAGGGAAATTGTTATGTGTGTTAGGTTGGAAATACTGAATGTGGAATTTTAGACATTCCGCGGATTGGTTTTGTGCGGAAACCAAGCAAATACGCACGATCTCACACAAAAATACATGTCAGAGTGATGACGCAATATCCAGCCTATTTTTTTATGTTTCAAAAACTGGATGTTACCGAAAGGCAATGTTTCATATGTATGGTATGTGCATTTTCATCTTTAAAATATGCGTATTTAAGCCTGCATTCTTGCAATGTGTCACAATAGCCGAACTATACAGATACAGTATAAGCACTACAAAGCTTCACACACGGATTTACAGTAGAAGAACGTGAAACATACTTCGGCTCCACTTTGCATATCATGTGTGAGAGCATGTGTATTTGCATATAAAACCGATGTCTAGTTATAAGTTATAAACACTCGATCGTAGTGTGGTTTCGGGGCACAGAAGCCGCAGTCACTGATTCGAATACCGGAAAGACATCAATATCTGTATACACTGCAGACTACGCCCTGTATTGTACTAGAAGGTCTCGTATCTGGACCGTCTCATGCCAGGTAATACGAGTTACGGTAAAGCTCTGTCGAGAATATGAACAATCCTGTACAGGCTGGGAAACTAACGAGAGCACTTACTTTAAAATCAGTGCTTGGGAGGGTGACACCTGCCCACACAAGGAGTCTGGAGCTCTGTCCACGTGTTACACCTGGCTTGTGAGTCACAACTGCCCTGTAGTCAGGGGGAAACGCTACAAAAATGCGGATCAGTAAATACATCTGTCCAGATAGTTTCCTTCTGAATCACGTGCTTGTAATTCCCTGATAATGGTCTCTGATTCACGGGGTACAACAACCGTTTGATTATTATTGGAAGTACTAACTGCAAAGAGCACCGCCAAGACTCAACATCAAGGTAACCGCCCCGGTGTCTCGGCGCCTGTCTGGCCAGGGAGTCTAGTGAAATAATTTAATAGCCACAATGGTCGCCGATGTCCCAACTTGTAAAAAAAATTATGGTTTATTTAACGACGCTCGCAACTGCAGAGGTTATATCAACGTCGCCGGTGTGCCGGAATTTCGTCCCGCAGGAGTTCTTTTACATGCCAGTAAATCTACTGACATGGGCCTGTCGCATTTAAGCACACTTAAATGCCATCAACCTGGGCCGGGATCGAACCGCAACCTCGAGCATAGAAGGTCAGCGCTATACCGACTACGCTATCCAGGCCGACCTCAACTTGTAACTGGAGTTCTATTTCCACCGTGAGCTGAAATTACACTTGCGATGAGCATTATATACCATTTTTCTATGTAATGGTAAAGAAAATTACAGCATTGCCCCTTATGGGGATTGCATCGATGGCACCCGCAATGCATTCGTTAGTTAGGAAGCTTCATTTATTCATTCATGACCCAGGTTGTGCTTCTGGAACATTGCCCAAATGGAATGCTCAATCTATAGTCTAATTATGTTAGCGGATCCATCCTCATTTATTTTTAAATTTTAAGAGGTTACGTGCATTGCAGTATTTCCTGAAAGAAACCACCCAGCCAACCGGGATACAGAATAAAGAAGACAGGGACATCGTCTGCTTCATATAGGCAATTTCAACAATAACGATGACTTATTAATTAGAAATGAATGAAGTATTTTGAAGCTACTTTATTTAAGTAATTTATATCCTTATACAAGGTGAGAACCGTATTAAAACAGTTGCTGTAGGTCTGTAAATTCGGTATCAGATGAACTGGGAAAAAATGCACGTGAAACGTTTCTTAACATGTAAAAGTTTGACGAATATTCAACTTACTTTTAATTTAATAAAACTTTATTATTCATACACAAATGAAGTGATTAATAAATGCGGATAGTATAAAAACATAAATATTTTGTTTAACATAGCTATTCTAAAGTACTTAACTGTGGTATTTATTCCAAATTAATCCAATTATTTGTATTATTATTATTATTATTATTATTATTATCATTATTAATTACGATTTCAGACAACTCATATTGATGTGTGAATAGTTTTTCCTATCAATAATTTATTGCATTCTTGTATCGAGACTGGCCCCATGGAATGAAGAATCGATTATGAATTTATGAAGTATGTAGTTATCGAAAAGGCTCCGCCTTGTTAAATTTAAATGCGGGGAGTATGGAGACAGAGATGAAAAAAATATCAAAGTTTTATTTCAAATTCCAAACATCATTACAATCCAATCATGCTCACAATAACAATCACGAACACCATAAACGTTTCACGTAATTACAGGGATTCCATGAATCCCTCGTCACTTGAATTTCCCTTTCTGAAGGCTCTTGCTTTTCATTCAACATAATTTAATTCCTCGAGGACACCCCATTTACGTCCATTTCGCCTTTCTTATATAATTTCTCTTCATTATAGCGCAGACTGCAAGGGAACTCAATTTCCTTATGCTAAAGAATGATAGATGCCATTTGGAATAAAAATGGTGTTTTCAGTATTTTACTGATAACTGTCTATTTAAAACAAACAATTTTCATTTCAGGTAGTACAGGCCCAACATATTATATGATGCCGTATCTATATACTGTATGTACAGTTCGTACAACTTCCTCGTGTGCAGTTCCATGGCTTCTTTGAACACCCAACTGCACTCGAGAAAAATCAAGTTCACCAAAATCGGTCAATTCTTATGTAAATAACTGGAAGAAACATAAAAAGCATAAATGATCTTGCAAGGCTTCTTTCTTTTTCAGAAATACAAATTTCAAAAAACTCATTTTATGAACATAAATATCTACTCTCGCCTCTCTAGTGAAATAAATATAAACTCCTGGCATCAAAGAACTGGCCTATATAGTATACAGCACATGAGTATGGCAATTGAGTTTAATACGATGATTGAACTGCCACGATTAATTAGCGAGCCTGCAACATGCAACATTTAAATTGCTTGGAATAAGCTAGAGCAGTAAACAGAAAACTATGTAGAGCGGAGAGATAAGCATTCCAAATAAGCACATAAAGTGGAAACAGCAGAAGTAGGCCTAGCTTAAAGTTATGAGCAGCAGAAAACAACAGACGAGCAAGTCGCATAGTAAGGAATGGAATGCAGACAAATGTATTATCCTTATAGTTATTACGGCATAGCGCAACAATGCTTCAAAGCCGAGGACAGTGGAGTCGAAAGATTCAGATTCAAGATTTGGTTTCGTTCGGTTTCGCTTATTTAGAGACGTAGTATTCAACCAATAGGCTATAGTCAGAAATTTTAACTTCTATTTGCAAACTAAAGTCACTATCAATATACAAAATATCAATGTCTATAATACGAATAATAATAATAGATTTTAACGTTACTGGCATGAAATAATATCCATCACTAATATAATGGTACTTACTTACTTACTTACTTACTTACAAATGGCTTTTAGAGAATATGCACGTAAATGAATGCTAATGTCCATCCCATTATCACATTATGGCGATACTTGAAGTCTCATTCTAATCTAGTATTAGGATTTGTCTTTCAGTTGAGATTTCCGTCCTTCGTCTCGCATCGTGGCTTGTTTGTGTAGTGACGGTAATGAAAGCTCTAAATCTCTTAAATATTCAATGAAAGCATGCGCTTATAAGGTCAACTCTTCTCCAATCAGATGCATAGCTGAGTGAGAGGTATCTGAATACATGGCGAGATGCACACACTTATCCAACAGAGCGGCCATTGTTCGGACGTAAGCCGCGCCCAACACGACACAAAAAAATGCGACCCTTCAATGGAATCCACTGTTCATACGGGCGGGCGGAGGGAAATCTTCGAATTTATAAATACGAAATGTCTCTCCAAGCCAAGAAATTAAGAGGTGTGGCACTATTGCGCATAATTATGATACTTAGTAACGCAACAATGCAGTGCTTTACAAACAAACGACTGCGCAGTTTAGATTCGCACGTATCAGTGAATTGCTGAACAGACCTCACCTTCAACCTCTGTTTTTCTTTTTTGCTTATCAATGACCACTTGGTTTGGAAAAGAAAGCCGGTCTTACGAACGCTTCGTTTTTAATGTAAGTACCGTACATAGTATGTATTTACACTCTGAGCTTCTCTCAGAGCTTTATCAAATAAGGCTAAGCTCAGAAAACTTCACAAGGCTTAGAGGGCCGAGATGGGCCGTCAAAGAACGTAATGCAATTACAAATGCATGTATTTATGACGTTATGGTAATAGGGAAATAAGTGTTAAACGATGGCAGGGTAAACCCAAGTATTCCGACAGAATGTGTTCCATAACAACTTTGTCCACCACAAATGTTGCAATACTGACCGGATATCACACCACGGTACCTCAAGTCAAAATTATTATCATTTCTTAGTCACTTTTAGAATAAAATTCTACAAAAAAAAAAAAAAAAAAACAAACGTTGAAAATAGAACTCCTCACTCCTGGAAATAAATTATTCCACTGTCTATTTGAAATTGTAATAATAGTCTAAGGTTGGCAGTAGATGCACAAAATAAACCTACATCTATAACACGAAAGGAAACAATTAATGATAAATAATAGCTATATTGGTGAATAATAAGCTCAATAAGACAACACGAAATAACTGTTGTGCCAGTTGTCTGTATGGAGGTCTCAAGAAGAAAGACATTTCTTGGACGGACATGATTGTTACTCTGTCGCTTAGCGGCCAATATTCAAAGTAGGCTAGCGTAAAAATCATGAAAACAATCAGTGGCTCCAACTTTTGGAAAACACTGGGTGGTATCAAACACTTGAGTTATAAGATAAGTTAAAATAAATAAATCTCGTAAATAATAATAATAATAATAATAATAATAATAATAATACGAATTAATGGGTAGGCTCAGGCCCCATGCGCCCATGTAAGTTGGCGCCACTAAAAGGATTCAGCATCAAACATGCCGTGACAGAGTTCACTCTGAATGACATGCTGGACTTGCAGTTCTTGTCATATTGTAAAAAGATTACTTACTAATCCAGTGTTTAACATACATAAGCGATTATAATTATACTAGTCAATAATAATAATGATAACAACGGGTCGCAGGTCGCTTGTGTATCTTGAAAGTTACAATGAAGTGTTCATAACAGGATAACATAGCTTTGCTAAGCGCATACTGTTTATAGTAAACGATATTTTGTTCGCATTATGTGCAACGTCAACTTGATAAGCAACACACGGCTTAATCTACCTAGGATTTGAAATAATGCGTCCGTCAAAAGACAATATGAATTTTATTGAAAAATAACAGACAAATGGACTGATCTAAAATCGATAAACCACAGCGATAAAGGATATAAACTAATCTAAAATCGATAAACCACAGCGATAAAGGATATAAACTTATCTAAAATCGATAAACCACAGCGATAAAGGATATAAACTGATCTAAAATCGATAAACCACAGCGATAAAGGATATGAACTGATCTAAAATCGATAAACCACAGCGATAAAGGATATAAACTGATCTAAAATCGATAAACCACAGCGATAAAGGATATGAACTGATCTAAAATCGATAAACCACAACTATAAAGGATATAAACTGATCTAAAATCGATAAACCACAGCGATAAAGGATATGAACTGATCTAAAATCGATAAACCACAGCGATAAAGGATATGAACTGATCTAAAATCGATAAACCACAGCGATAAAGGATATAAACTGATCTAAAATCGACAAACCACAGCGAAAAAGGATATAAACTGATCTAAAATCGATAAACCACAGCGATAAAGGATATGAACTGATATAAAATCGATAAACCACAGCGATAAAGGATATAAACTGATCTAAAATCGACAAACCACAGCGAAAAAGGATATAAACTGATCTAAAATCGATAAACCACAGCGATAAAGGATATAAACTGATCTAAAATCGATAAACCACAGCGATAAAGGATATAAACTGATCTAAAATCGATAAACCACAGCGATAAAGGATATAAACTGATTTAAAATCGATAAACCACAGCGATAAAGGATACAGATCCTATAACAATTTTTAAGGGAGAGAAGACCATACTAGAATTCAGATTTGGATGTTAATGTTGAATAATAAATTGTACAAGGGTTTATGGAGTAATAATTTTCAAGTTATAATTAAAGCTATTGTAAATTATGGGGCTGTATTTTTCTGTCCCATAAAATAACATACAAGTCTTGCATATTATGATCAAGTACTGTATTTTGACGTGTTACATCTATATTCAACCTACACTAATAAACAAATGAAGTGATGTTGTGGAACGGAAATTGGACTTCGGTTGCTATGGAAATGCTTAGGCCTACGTCATATCCGATAAACTGAACGAGGAACAAGTTTATATGCAAGGAGAGTCCGCATCTATACAATATGTCCTACTGGGAAGAGTTTACTATAATCCATGCGAGAGTTGCTACACATATTAAAAAAAATATGTTATTCAGATATGCTTTAACATGGACGCAAAATAGACGCGTGTACAATACATGCGCAACTATACAAAGTGAATGGTATTGCATACAGGTGGATAAATAACAATATTTTATGTGATTATTATACAGTATATCAGTTAACTGGCAACTGTCTGTGGCTGAAAAACATTTTTACACTTGCCTTCTTAATGGTACGAGTGCATTAAATGGTATTATGAATCAGTACGCTGTGTAACTAGGACCTACGTATAATTCCGGCACACCAGCGACACTGATATAACCTCGATAGTTGCGAACGTCGTCAAATAAATCATATTAAAAAAAACTATGTATATAGTGTCGTTAGTAATTGATATCTAGCTGAGTACAGTAAGTGTTCCAACTTGCATCAAGTCACGTCATGCAAAGGTTTTCATGTGCCATCCTTATTTAAATATGGAGACGACTATTTTTTCTCTGGACATGATCACTTTCACTTATGCTGTTGGGCCACATACTTAACCACTTGATGTAAACATACTTTATAAATACCAATAACACTTAAATGCATCGCCTTGCTTTCACTAGTAGGAAAATCTATATATAAATAAGTTAATAATACTAACACTTTCGAGGTACAGAATAAGACAAACGTCATTTGTAACTGATAACCATGGCGTAATACTCGATGCCCCTGTAACTCAGTTGGTAGCACTGGTCTTAGGTCCCTCAACCATTCGACTATCACTCTACATTTTAATATTTATCATTGTCATTAGGCCTGCAATAGCATTAACCATAAAGATGACAACGTGATGTAGTATTGAAACTCGTGTTTCTCTCCTGGAATAGTTTAGGAATTCCTAAATTAACATTTCTACAGAGATGACCCGGAAATGGAGAATTAAAACCATGGCCACTATTATCTCCTCACCTCATCTCTCCGACATTTTACTTGTGGTATGCCAAGTAAAGTGTGTACAGTGTACCCGTCCACAACACTAACCATTTGAAAGAGCGAATTAGAAGTTTTGTCATGTGTCACTCCTGATGTGATGTTCTTGGTATTATGTGGTAGAAATTAGAGTAAGAACTTACGTCCACCGCTGTGGAGTAACGGTTAGCATGCCTGACCGTCAAACGAACGGGTCCAGGTTCAAATCCCGCTTGGGACAAGTTACCTGGTTGAGGTTATTTCTGAGGTTTTCCCTCAACCCATTAACAACAAATGCTCGGTAACTTTTGGCGCTGGACCCTGGACTCATTTCGCTCGCATTATCACCTTCATATCATTCAGAAGCTAGATAATCTTAGCAGTTGATAAAGTGTCATAAAATAACCAATTAAAAAAAGTAGGAACTTACAGCTTAGATATCTAGGCTACCTTAAAAAGGACTTATGTCAAACTTCAACCAATACAAAATAAAAACTTGGAGAATTATTTTGCACATGTGCAGGCCAGTGTTGAAGAAGTACCAGGAATGTTCACACGAAGATATTCTGGCCATGTCTCGGACTTCACTGTGGCGCATTTTGAGAGGAGATTAAATTCGTTATTTTTATTGGCCTAAAGTGCAACAGGCGCAATAATTTTTAAACCGTTTGCAGTGCGTGTTCAAGAGTTGGCAATAGAAGGAAATGGATTTGTTTATCAGTTTATGAGCAAATGAAGCCCATGTTCACCTGAATTACTTTGTTAATGAACAAAAATGCAGAGCTTTGGGAACAGAGAATTCAAATAGCTACCCGTCAGCGACAATTATACACCCTCAAGTGTACAGTGAGGGACATAATGTGTTGAGCGGGCGAAAATGTCTCAAGATTTGTAACTCACTTCGTAAGAGGCTATAGTTTTAATTCCTTCTCAGCATAAGTTATATATGTAATATTTGAACAGAAAAGCGAAGCGAATATGACCGAAAACTTTCGGCTCGGAGTATGCGCAGTGTGGCATTCTTTCACTTAAAAAAACTCGAGTCGTTAAACTGTCTATTGTCGGGTGTGGTGTTACATCATAGAGGATCATTAGGCCTTACTTGAAAATAAAGATGACAGGACAGTGGCAATTATTGGTGAATGATATCGTTGTGCGTCCTGCAGTAGAGAACAGGGCTGAAATGTGGTTGCAAGAAGATGGAGCCAATGTTCAGACGATCAGCGCCACAGTGGTTTTGTACAGCGAATAATTTCACGAAATGTTGAAGTCAATTGGCCACCGCATTCACTGGATTTGACAGCACCGAACTACTTACTTTGAGGTTATCTTAAGACGACAGTGTATGTTAACAATCACCGCCAAACAATCCAACAGCTCAAAACACAACATCCGTTCAGAAATCTAAGCTTTGGAATCAGGAATACTGAGAACTGTAATGACAAATGTGTTGGAAAGAGCATGAGTCCAATCAATAAAATGAATGGTGGACATTTGCGTGAAATTATTTTTCATAAATATTGAATTGGTCATTGTCAAAAACATTGTGATGGATTTCTTAAGTTTTTTTCAGGATTTAATAGAAGATGAAACAAAACAATTATACTTTCTAGCTTAGTATTAACATGTGACTGATTCATAAACAGAACAGAAAATAGCAGTTTTATTCGATTATCACTTTACTGAAAGAAATGACAGTATTTAAACTTAAACTATATGAAAGTTATTGTTTAGACACCTTTGTAACTTAAGGCAACTCTGTATAATAATTTAAAACCCTACCAGGGCTTTACGGATAAATGGTACTTCTACTTTTGCCTGCTTCCCTTCTTCCATCACCTTCACCTCTTTCTCCTTTCCTAATTCTCTCTTCCTTCGTGTCTCCCTGTCCTCTCTCTATACTCTCACGTACAATATCTAGTATCGATCATTATCGTTCCATCTCCATATGCGGGCTCATTGTCGTGTATCCCATTCCAGGGGGCTCGCTGGGTGAGGTACGAAACAAGATCACGACCGTTTGCTCCTCGAGCGTAACCAGCATGCATTGCACAACGCTCTCTAGCAAAAACATCTGATTTCCAGACTGTTTTTTGTTTCCATTCCATTGCTATAATTTTAATAATTTGAGGCAATTAAATCTTTCTCAACGATTTGACACCCTTGATGCATATTAGCACGAACTCGTGATGACTGCGTCCCGAATAACAGACAGACACTTTATCGCAACTTTGCGAAACCTGCACTGAGTCAGCCGCTAGTGAGGCCGGGGATCGAACGCAGGGAACTTGACGACATCGGAATCATCATTATTAACATATTTCTGTGATGCCCGCGTGGGCATGGCACTTCCTCAAGGACGTCGACGCGCCTGCGAACAGCTGACATGAGCATTTCCATTCAGCTGGGGAAAGCGTGTTTCACCTGACGTAATTAGGAACATTAAATCCAGACATTTGAGATGGGCAGGGCATGTAACACGTATGGGCGAATCCAGAAATGCATATAGAGTGTTAGTTGGGAGACAGGAGGGAAAAAGACCTTTGAGAGGCCGAGACGTAGATGGGAGGATAATATTAAAATGGATTTGAGGGAGGTGGGATATGATGATGGAGACTGGATTAATCTTGCACAGGATAGGGACCGATGGCGGGCTTATGTGAGGGCGGCAATGAACCTGCGGTTTCCTTAAAAGCCATTTGTAAGTAAGTAAGTATTTGTATAGTCTAATAGCCAAATTATTATAGAATAGTTCTACGTGATTTCTCAGATACTTCAGTTTTTCGATTTTGCCCCACTGTATGGCATCACCAAAGTTCGTATGCTATCCTATGCCATAGCTTTTATATGGAATTATATGAAGTGAAGGAAAAGACATGGCACTTTGTAATGTACAAACTTGAAGGAAACCAGAGCACTTGTGAAATCCCTCATCCTCTTATCTTGTCCGCAAGTGCCAATGCAGTCAACGTGGGGTTCGAACCGGAGTTCACGAAGTGAGAAACACTAGCTCTAGCAAGGAAACAGCAGAGGGCGCAGTTTTCATTTATAATTCCTTCTACTTTCTTAAGCTTTATTTTTGCGTGGACACAAAAATCAACCACTTACAGATACCAAGAACATACAGCTTGGATACAGCAATCTGTTTCGAGAACCCGGAGCCTGCTCCAAATACAAGAAAGGTGACGGGCGCCTCCAAGAATACGAACAGTGAGCAAGGAGTGGCTTTCTGGAGAGGAATTTTAAAACGTACAAGATAAGAGCGCATCTCCCTTTAAGTGGACCGGCTGCTCTTTAGTGGAACTTTTATCAGCTGTCTTCGAGGAAGGACTCGCCTCTACCTGGCGGTGACGTCACGCAGCTCAGAGGTTGGCCACGAATATCACACAGGTGGGCTCCGCCACCGTCTGTGCAGGCGATGTTTACACGGTCCGTTTCGATATTGTCGCCGGCAACTTGAGGAATTTTTAACAAGAGGGTTTTCCCTACGTTGTGCCCGAGTTTCCGGTATGCATCGTCTTGTTAGTCATACTTATATTCTGCGATTGTCACACCTGTAAAAATACTCAAATTCGTAACAATTATCGCCATATTCGTAATGAAGTCACATGCACAATCACTTAACTATAAAATCCGTCTCTATGTTTCACATGTAACAGCAAGACGCTGACACCGGTATCGCCTCATTAACATACCTACATCATGTTTAACACATACAACATAATCACTGTCACGTAATCGTCACCATTAAACCTAGAATGCCTATATAGTCTGGTTTCAGGATACCTCATGTTGTATGTAACAAAAAACTATATTATCATATTGATGGAAAGTTAATAGTTTTTTCAGAAGAAAAAAGTTTTTTCTCATATGTTTAACAAAGTCTTATTCGGTAACTATTGCAAGTAGAATCGTGATTTTTGTCCATATCGATAGGAAAACTAATAAAGAATAATTTATCCCTCTAGCGTATTTCAATATTGTGAACGGTATTCGTGTAAATTTAATTTTAAAAACCTCTAAATTCAAGCCACTGCGCGCTGCGAGTTGGTTCCAACACGGCGCCAGAAAACAGCTCTTCTATAGCGAGACACACTGAGTTACCACAGTCTTGTACAGTATAAACAGTCACGAAGCTCAATACATAGTAAATATGCATCCATAGATAGTTGCTAACCGCTAGGATCGCTAATATCGCCTCATTACAGACAATGCGAAATAGTAACGGCACAGTCTATTGTTTCTAGCACCCTCACAACTCAAGCTTCGTGACTGTATATACTAGACTGTGGAGTTACCGAGATCGTTGACCTCTTAAGCTGGTTCACAATAAACCGGAAACGAGAATCGGAACGAAAACGAAAATGGTAAAATTGTTAAAATGTGTACATTTAAATGTGAGCATTCACAATTAACGAAAAGCTTGCCGGAGCCCGGGATCGGGAACGGAGAGTTGGCCAAGTTTCAACTTTGGCGTTCGCGTTTCCGATCACAGCCCACTAGATTAATTCTATTGCCATCTAAAAGCTATTTTGTCGTCGTATATTTTGTAGCAAGAAGACCGTGACATAACCTTTGCATTATTTTGTTCTATGCTGTGCATCATGGAGCAAGTTTATTTGACGAGATTCTAATATTGAGTGTTGAGGAAAATCCTCACGTTTACGATAAGCGGCGCGCCTCGTATAAAGATGAGAAAATGAAGGAGAATACGTGGCTTTCAATAGCTGCATTTTGAACACCGATCGTAAGTGAATCATATTTTATTACTGTATTGGCTGTATTACACACTACATATTCATGCTTCAATTCAATAACTACTGTGGTGTTCATTTTTGTTCTATTACAAATGTTTTTTCTCTAATTATTTTACGTTATGGTAGACTTAAAATAGGTTGTGATAATAAAGATGCATGAGCATATTTATAGTACCGTTGACATTTTGAAGTTGGTTAACCTGTGTTTATGTTGGCTGCCTTGTACTCATGAGAGAACGCCATTGGTCAATTATACACAAATAACATCAGAATGCGTAATATCGACTTTACATATCGTTATTGACATGCATATCGATATGCATAGTCGTCTACGTTCTCGGTTTATTGTGAATCAAAAATTTTCATATTCACGTTCTCTGCTTCTCGTTTTCACTCTGGTTCTCGTTCCCGGTTTATTGTGAACCAGCCTTTACATCTGTATCACGAGAAGTTTGTGTTAGCGGCAGCGATGTTGCCAGACTGCTGAAACTTCAAGCTTAATTTTCTAATTAACCGTGCATTTAATCACAAAACGTAATATAGGTTTTGTATTCATTTCAATCGCCCCTTTCAATCTGCAAGATTATTTCACTTTCACTAGAAACTGGAGTAGAAACTTGTTATTTTGTTGTATTTGAAAAATATGCTTTCATATTGCTATAAAAGTAACCTCTAATCGTCTAATCAAAACTAATCTCTAATTTAAGTTGTTGCAGCAATGATATTTCTATATCAAAAAATTAAAAATTGGGCATCAATTAAGAAACAATTTTCAATTTTCACTATCTTCATCCCGTAACAGAAAGTGTGACCAGATTCTCTAACAAGTGCATAAACCTTTCTTGTTGAAAGAATCCGGCTTGAGCGGACAGCCCTGGAGATCTGACAGCGGGTGCCGGGCCTGCTACTGCGAGCGTACTTGGAATACTGATGTGGAACGGTAATCCTCATTCATAAACAGAGTTAGCCCATTTACACATCGCGTGTGAATCCCCCCCCCCTCCCGAACTGTGTCACTTCATTGTTCCTATAGCAACCGTCTCGTGTTCCAAAATTCCTACGTTACAAATTACTGGAGTTCGTTAAGATGGAGATGACAGGTGCTGATATACCTCGAGTGAGTGGCGCGAAGCGATTCCTGTGAACTAGAAACGAGGCGGAAGTCTACAACAGGACTGTCCAAAGTCTACAACAGCCATTATGATAAATTTTCATCACAATCTTAATCACTTTTACCATCGCCAGACTTCGAATTGAACGGGGGAGAGGAAGGCGGAAAATCTTTCCCCTTCTAGATTTTTTCCCAATTTCTGCATTCCTGTCTCCATTCCCAACCGTGGAAAGAAAATTCCCCTCTTTTAACACATGTTTTAATATTACTCGGCCTGAATAGATACATTTTTCCTGAAATTGCATTTCCGAAAACTTATTCTTATTTTCTGTGCGGCGATCAATACATTTTCTCCTCTAGAGCGAATTTGGTATAGTGAGCTTATTCTGAGTGTAGTTTATAAATATGATTTCGATTTCAACATTAAAAGAAATATATATTATCCTTTAACATAAAAGTAGTACCGTCGCGAGGGGTGACTTTGTGCCATTCGCGAAAAACGTATGGAAGTATTCTTTAAGACCGTGACAAAGTTTTAAAGTCTACTTCCTTACGTTTAGTAGTCTTTAAAACCTTGTGACGGTTTCAATGACTACTTCCTTACGTTTTTTTATGAAATGCGCGAATGGCACAAAGTCACCCCGCTCGACGGTATATTAGAACATTCTGAACTATTTTTTAGAACTGTGTCAGAAATACTACACGTTTGTTGTTTTCATAAATGTTTGTTGCTATTTTCGTTTTCATAATAGAATTTTGTATTTTTTGTTTTACTAATGGCGGGTACTTGACTGTTCGCCATTCATACAATGAAGGAGCCAGTTGTGTAGACCAACACAAGTTATAAATCAGGGGTATACACCGGGGATCCAATCCGGGTCCACAGAATTATAAGCTCTAGCCACTAGACCACCGTGCGGCACGATTTTGTAATTTATTAGTGAATTATCTATCTATAGTACCTATTAAGTCATAACATAGGATAGAAAAAGTCATTATGGTACCGTACCAGGAATTCAAAATATCATGTCAGGTAAACCTGGCTTTTAGATATATGGCTCCCTGTGAATTTGATTTGAATAATTTTAAGGGAAAAATTGTTCCGGGATCGCTTATCGAACCCGGGACGTTAGGCTGAGCGCGCCAACGCTCTACAGACTGAGCTACCCAGGAACGTATCAGACACCGGTCAATTTTTCCGTTTTATATCCATATACCTCAAGCGGGCTGACAAGACGTCAGAAACCCAACATTGAGAGCGCACAAACTCTGTGCGACTTGAAATGTGGTTTTCTGTTAACGAAGCCTCTCAGAGCGAAAGTTTGAGATACACCCTGTGAGATGGAATAGATTCGAACCTAATAGTCTGAGGTTCAATAATTATTTTCAAGTTAACTATGGCAGAATTATGTCCAAAGTTTCTTCACGATTTAATTTAGTAATTGTGAAATAAATTAGATCTGCTTATTCTGTTGTTAACGTATTTTGTTTCATCACATAAAGTTCATAACATAGACCATATAACAAAACAAGGCATTATCTAGTTGAAGTGACCCAGCTCTTAACGCAGGCTGTAAGGAATTTTATATTTTATTAGATCATTTTATGGTTTTATTAAATTGATTTTATTATTGAAATACCGGTAGTCCAAAATATACCCTCGAAGTTTTGAGTTTTCCTACATAAATTTACTCGCAACTAACTTTGTTCGTGAATTTATCGGTAACCTGAAAACGTCTCGTGGTATTACGATGACTGTAAATTTCAGACGTGTAAAAATAAGAAACCAGCTTAGGCTCGAAAATTGATGAAATTAGTTTTATTTTACCAAGAAAATGTAATTTTACCTAACTTTCAGTAAGAATTGTTAATTTGAAATATTTTGAGAAATTTACGGTGAATAACGCACTCCATAATTCTATAGGTGGCTCTCAATTAATCATTTAGACTGTAGAAAACAACATGCAAACAAGAACAGATGTATCATGTGGTGTTTTGTTCACCCCTGGCATTAACACGAAGATGCTACCGTTGTCTGGTGGCGTATAATTAAAGATACAATGCATATAGTGCCAGTCCTTTGTCTTATGCCTCTATGTAAGATGAGCTGGTTTCCGTAGCAACAGTTAGGCCTACTTTATCCACACGGAAATTAAATCTGCAAAATCTTCAAGCGAGGAAAAACAACGCACAGCACAGACAGTTGACGGCACTTAAAATAGTTGAAATGATGTTATCGTTTCTGAACAATTGAGGGGCGTTTTCACAAAACTCGTTATCTACATTTTTTCCGATTTTGAGGTTTTAGTGTATCCTTATGTTTTTGGGTCAGAAGAATCCAATGGTGCTATCAGAATTAAGCTGAAGTTGGTAAGTATATCAGTAAATTGATCTTGAAATAAAAGAGATTTTTCAAAACTCGGTATCTACAGTTGTGTATTTGAGGAAAGAGTTGTCTTGAAAAAAAGAAGATTTTGTAGATAACTAGTTTTGTGAAAACACCCCTCAATTTTCAACTACCTTGGTTGCATAGTCTCTTACTCGGAAATTCATTATGTCGAAAATAAACTACATAAATTCCAATTACTTGTAGGAACAACAAACTCAGCAATGATATTAATAAAAAACTTAGAGTAATAAGTATATTGGATACATTCAAGGGATACAGAGAATGATGGCAGGAACATTTAGAACCAAACTGATTGCTTCGGCTGCTTTTTAGATACAAAGCTAGAGGGAAAAAGAGACCAGAAGACCAGAGAAAAGATGAAGTGACCAATTTTAAAATTTGTGGGATCGGAACAAGACGAATAGTTTGACTATTTCAATTGTATGTTAGTTCATCAATGGAGAGAGAACCCCGAAATAAGTAGAAAGTATAATTATATTATATTATATTATATTATATTATATTATATTATATTATATTATATTCTGGAGTTGTTTATTATTATTATTATTATTATTATTATTATTATTATTATTATTATTATTATTATTATTATTTATTACAATCGGCAGCGCCACTTTAATTTAGATTTGAAAAGTATGTTTACAACCAAGAAGTCACAGTTGCAGTGACCAATGCAGTGAGGTTAAGACGTAATTTCTTGTATGTATTTGAAATATTATCTTAACTTATTTTATGGGTTTTATTAATTCTATTAGTTCGTTTTACTCATGAAGTAGTCCTAACAAATACAACTCCTATTTTGAACGCCTCTAATTAAATCACTCGTGGCGTTGTGTAATTATAATTATTGATTGCTTTTATCCAATTACACGAAATTAAGTAAAATATCTTAGGAAATTATATCAATTTTTCTGTGTGCAATACAGAAAAGAAAGTTAATATTTTTATTTGAATGCATATTACATTGTTTTATTATGTATGTATTTTGAACAGTAATTAAATAAAATAAACTAGGCCTACAAACAGTGATATCATTTGCAAGATAATAAAAAGAAAACTGTTACGAAAAGCTTAAACGGATGTGTCTCATTATTCTTGATACCCATTTTTAAAACATAGTCACAGTCTACAATTTAATGTAGGCACTTTGAGTTCTAATTCAAGACCTATAATGTCATGCACCATCCATTAAAAGATCTCGGTTCCAAATTTCGACGACTACTATGAGGAACATCAAACACGGAAATTTTACTTGAAGCAAGTAAAGCGATCGGTTTGGAAGTAAATCCCGAAAAGACAAAGTATATGATTATGTCTCGTGACCAGAATATTGTACGAAATGGAAATATAAAAATTGGAGATTTATCCTTCGAAGAGGTGGAAAAATTCAAATATCTTGGAGCAACAGTAACAAATATAAATGACACTCGGGAGGAAATTAAACGCAGAATAAATATGGGAAATGCGTGCTATTATTCGGTTGAGAAGCTCTTATCATCCAGTCTGCTGTCCAAAAATCTGAAAGTTAGAATTTATAAAACAGTTATATTACCGGTTCTTCTGTATGGTTGTGAAACTTGGACTCTCACTCTGAGAGAGGAACATAGGTTAAGGGTGTTTGAGAATAAGGTGCTTAGGAAAATATTTGGGGCTAAGCGGGATGAAGTTACAGGAGAATGGAGAAAGTTACACAACGCAGAACTGCACGCATTGTATTCTTCACCTGACATAATTAGGAACATTAAATCCAGACGTTTGCGATGGGCAGGGCATGTAGCACGTATGGGCGAATCCAGAAATGCATATAGAGTGTTAGTTGGGAGACCGGAGGGAAAAAGACCTTTAGGGAGGCCGAGACGTAGATGGGAGGATAATATTAAAATGGATTTGAGGGAGGTGGGGTATGATGATAGAGACTGGATTAATCTTGCACAGGATAGGGACCGCTGGCAGGCTTATGCGAGGGCGGCAATGAACCTCCGGGTTCCTTAAAAGCCATTTGAAATAAGTAAGTACTATGAGGAACATCTTGCACTGCCAAGGATATTAGTTGTTGCACACCCTGTACCAGACAATAGCATTAGGTCAATGAATTCAGAGAGGTTAGTGCATGCTGAAAATCGCGTCCATATACAGAGAGAGGAAGATAAAGGAAAACATATTAAGCACCTAACGAGGTTCACAGATAAAACAGGAGCTGACAAGCTTCCTGAATCATTTAAATAACTCGAATTCCGTGTCGTCACTGACCTCTGTGTCGTCACTGGTCAGAAATGACGTCATGATGACAGGTCAGTCGCGTTCCAATGCAGTGGCGTAACTAATTGAATTTTTAAGAGGTCCACTCCATACGCTTGTGATGTCATGCCTGGAAAGTGGAGAGATCGGATGGATAGGACCGCATTTTTACATCGCTCCGTTATATCCATAGAAAACCAGAAGGAGCCGTGCTGTACTGTGCGTGTAGAGAGGAGTCCACAATAAAACTAAGAGCTTGTCGATGTCAGGGACTGTCGCCAGAGTGGCTGGCTATTAAGAGGATGAAATTCTTTATTTAGAGCAGTGTTTCTCGAACTTTTCACACCACGAAATCCCTTTTAACCTATAGTGTAGCCCTTGTAACCCATTTTGTTTCGATATTATTATTATTATTATTATTATTATTATTATTATTATTACTTACTGGCTTTTAAGGAACCCGGAGTTTCATTGCCGCCCTCACATAAGCCCGACAGCGGTCCCTATCCTGAGCAAGATTAATCCAGTCCCTACCATCATATCCCACCTCCCTCAAATCCATTTTAATATTATCTTCCCATCTACGTCTCGGCCTCCCTAAAGGTCTTTTTCCCTCCGGCCTCCCAACTAACACTCTATATGCATTTCTGGATTCGCCCATACGTGCTACATGTCCTGCCCATCTCAAACGTCTGGATTTAATGTTCCTAATTATGTCAGGTGAAGAATACTATGCGTGAAGTTCTGTCTTGTGTAACTTTCTCCATTCTCCTGTAACTTCATCCCTCTTAGCCCCAAATATTTTCCTAAGCACCTTATTCTCAAACACCCTTAACCTATGTTCTTCTCTCAAAGTGAGAGTCTAAGTTTCACAACCATACAGAACAACCGGTAATATAACTGTTTTATAAATTCTAACTTTCAGATTTTTCGACAGCAGACTGGATGATAAAATTTCTCAACCGAATAATAGCAGGCATTTCCCATATTTATTCTGTGTTTAATTTCTTCCCGAGTATCATTTATATTTGTTACTGTTGCTCCCAGATATTTTAACTTCTCCACCTCTTCAAAAGATAAATTTCCAATTTTTATATTTCCATTTCGTACAATATTCTCGTCACGAGACATAACCATATACTTTGTCTTTTCGGGATTTACTTCCAAACCTATCTTTTTACTTGCTTCAAGTAAAATTCCCGTGTTTTCCCTAATCGTTTGTGGATTTTCTCCTAACATATTCACGTCATCCGCATAGACAAGCAGCTGATGTAACCCGTTCAATTCCAAACACTCTCTGTTATCCTGAACTTTCCTAATGGCATATTCTAGAGCAAAGTTAAAAAGTAAAGGTGATAGTGCATCTCCTTGCTTCAGCCCGCAGTGAATTGGAAACGCATCTGACAGAAACTGACCTATACGAACTCTGCTGTACGTTTCACTGAGACACATTTTAAATTATTATTATTATGATTATGATTATGATTATGATTATTATTATTATTATTATTATTATTATTATTATTATTATTATTACTATTATTATTATTGGGCATGTTACATATTTTTATTGATTATTGATTCAGTTCTTTATTATTTTTAAATACATTTTGTAGTACCGGCATTCTCCAAGTATAAAATATAATTTTTCAAACCACTTAGGACTCCCAAAACCCCTAGCATGGGTGCCGCGGAACACAGTTTTTGAAATCTCTGTATAAAGCGGTTAGATCAATAAAATGATTAGATACAATCTCATAAAACGCAACAGACATCAGATCTTGTGCTCTGAAGTTCTTTCACACATGAGAGCTAAATGGACAGAACTGAACAAATGCCATCAAGATATAAAAAGGCAAAAGAAGCGCAGAAAAAGACGTACTTATTCGTTATACGAAACAAGTTTGGGAGATTCGGTAACTTTAGCTATTTAGTTTACGCTCAGCTTAGCGTAACAACGAAACATCTGTTACTATGGCAACAACGATCCTCCTGTATTCCAGTGCGAATGTCATCTTGTTTGTTGGCGTAAATAGCGTTCCTGTTTAAACTACACACCACAGAAAAAAAAAAACATAATCGTGTAACAGAAGAACATAATTTTTACGTAGTACAGTATGTAGGCCTATACTGTTTTATGGTTATTTTTGAATTTGTTATCAGCACCAATTCAGTCATTATTGAAACTGTCACTTATAAATCTAGCCATTCAGAACACGGAATTAACATCGATTGTAGATTTCACCGAATACTCCTTCCTCTTATTCCGAGGTTGTTCAGACCAAGTCCATGAATCCATGAAGTTGGTTGTATATCGGCGGTTTCCAATTATTATTCTTCAAGGCTCAAATAGTTTTTTTTTTTTTGACCAGGGCCAGAAGATGACAGAAATGAGCATTCAATAGTCAAATACTTGAAAATAAAAATGTATATTTTGGGGTAATTACAGTAGCTAGGATATTGAAAATGGTTTTCATGGTATCTAATATTTATTAGCAGCAATCTTAGGCTGTATTTGTTTAAGAACTTTAATTAGCAAACTTATTCACATCTGTTTAATATTCTTAATTGAACCCAGA